>NC_048287.1:22999318-23303901 GCF_009762535.1 Notolabrus celidotus | reverse complement strand
CACCATTCTACTGCAGTCAGATGAAGCTTAAGCTAGCTAATAGCCATCCTATTGATTTATTGGCTCTAATCATTGACTGCCTTTTAAAAGAACAACACACCTCCATCTCCTCTCATTGTGAGATGTGAAGTCAAAATAGCACCTCAATGGGTGCTGACATATAGGGCTGGCAGAGGAGCTAACCATAATGCACAGTTCACTTGCAGATGAAACATCACTGGCAGAGTTTTGTGCTGATTTGGATTAAACATGGTTATGCAGAGGTCAATGACTCTTGTGTCAGTGTTTATATGTTTTTTTCTTTCTGTTCCTTCTCTACTCTGCTAATACAGTCAAAAAAATGTGTATGTATTTACATTTTCTATTGTGGCTTATGTTGGCCTCACTTTGGAGAAGTGAGGAAATCTCCAAGACAACAGCTTCAGTGATTTACAATGGGATATTTTTTCATGTAGCTACTTCAGGATTTCTATTTAAAAGTAGGTAAACAAAAAAAGGGTGTTGTTGCTTCCAAGCAACAAGGAGCCTTCGTGTGTCCTTTTCTTAGAGTTAATAAATGACTGTGTGGGTCAATAAGGAAAAGAAACTCTGAGAGACAGAATGTAATAGTTTTATGGGTCAGTTGCTCACAGGTGCTATAACCACGTAACAAAGGTGATTGCGTTATGGGAAAACAATGTCTCAGTGTTGCTTCCTGGAGCAATGAGAGAGACTTACAAGAAGAACAAAAGATGAGTTACAGTCATGAGTTGATGTTTAGTTTAGTTTTGTTTCATGCCTTGATACCTCCCTGTGTTTATTCTGTATTAGTTATCTTTTGTCTCCCTTGTGTGTTTAGTGATCCATGTCTCTTGTTGTATTTTCTAGCGTTTCTTAGTTTCCTGTTTTATTTAGTAGTTCTTTTTTTCCCCTGTGTTTCCGCTTTAGTTTTACTTCCTGTCCTTGTGTGTCCTGTGTTCCACACCTGTGTTAATAACTCTGTGTATCTAGTTTCCCTGTGTCTTCCCAGTGTCTCCTTTTGGATTTAGTTTTTGGACATTTCAGTAATTTTTGTTTGTTAAAACCTTTTATTTTAAATCTGCACTTGGGTCCCAATTCCACCTATATCCCCCCCCAATGACAGTTACTTAATGTGCGATCACAAAGGCAACAGTGGAGATAAAAGTATCTGAGTTGAGGCACGGTGCTGACCCTAGCAGCTCTGGGATATTTGAATAACATTTGAATTCAAGAATAGGGAATGTGGTAGAAGCGCAGGTAAGAGATGTTTCACCATTTTAGGTTTAAAATTGATCTGAAAACTTGTTTGTGCTGGTCTGACAGAAAAACATTCCTATCATGAGTCAGGTATATGACCTCAACAATCCTCTGTCATATCAGCCTGTCAGGCAGGAATAACTCACAGGACTGATTCAAGTATTTAATCATGCAAGAGGATGCAGAAACCTGGTTTGGCAGATGTCACAAATAACAACAATGGTGATTCATGTTCTTTGTGCTCCAACATGAACTTCATGCAAACTCATTTTGGTAAAAGGTTGTGATGGAGAGCTTGAACAGCCTCATAGATCTTCAGTCAAACATGCAAATTCCAGAGGTGATCTAATGGGTCCACAGGAATGGACATATTAGCCATGCAGCAAACCATAATCTTTGCTAATAGCAGCCAAAGCAGAGTTTTGTCCACAGGCTGTAATTTGAATAGGACTGAGTGTGTGGCAACAAGCTGGTGGACTACTGCATCACAGTTGAGAGGGATGCAAATGTTCAACCAGGAAAGAAAATGTTCTCCTCTTTCTGATCTGAGGGCGGCCACATCAAAGACTCAATCTGATAAACACAAAGCTATCAAACTAAACATAATCATACAAAATAAGGGTTTGGAAACTTTAAAGCGAAGCTGGAGAAACACATTTCTGTGGAGAGAAATATGATAATAAATGGGAACAACAAAATGCACAAAAGCTGAAAATCTATGTCCAAATCTTAAACCAAAAGGCTATCTGGAGATATGATTGAAGTTTTTTTTTAACAAAACCTTTTTGAAATAGTCATAAAAATGGCCCTGATGACAGAACAGAGTAACCTGTTGATCTGCCTCTTGCATTGCTGTGACTGAGTGTCAGATTTCAGCTCTGCTGGGATACGGCTGTGTGTTAACACTGAGTGACAACATGGACAACGGAGCTCTCTGTGACTCTGTGAGACACGAATAAAGGCCTCTTCAGCTTTTAATGTCCTCGTAAAAAACAGAGGATAGCTTTAAAACCTTTAAACTTTGAACCCCAGACAGGCCAGCCGTCACATGTTTATAGGTTTGGTTAGCAAAATCGAAAAGAGGACACGTGTAAGGGTCATCGCTGGACCATAGCTGGAGTGAAGGCTTCAGACACTAGAGAATACATTACCCAAATAAAGAAGTGTCTTAATAGAAAGGATAAAAACCTTAATGTAAATAAATCTTAAGACTCTGTTTTATACTTCACTGCAGAGAGATGACAACACAGTGAATTGTTAACCTGCAGTGTACAGAGGGCGTTCCCAGTTAAAAGAGAAGAGTCATGATAACCAATCAGTGAAAATGTTAAAGGAAGGGGAATTTTCACTGTGTCCCTTTTAAATGTTCCTCATGTGTCCCTCACAAAGATAGAGCTTTCTGTTTGTATGCCCCTAAACTCTGAACTCTGTGACTCGGGACATTCATTCAAGACTTACCTTTTTAATCTGGATTTTATCTTGGAGTCATTTCTTTTTAGCCCTGGACTGCATTATTACCGTTTTTTTAACATCACTTACTCTCATTTTATTTTAATTTAATCTATAATTTTTTTCTTTTTTTTCTTTTATTTGTAACTTTTGTAATGTAACAACAAGACAAAACAAATACAATCAAACAGGGGCTCAGACATGTGAAATGAAATAAAATAAAATTGATAATATTAAAAATAAAGTGAATAAAATAAACAGATAAATAAATTAATAGAAAACATGTGAAGAAAATTTTAGTGGAAAAATGATTTTAAATGACAAAAAAAACAAAGAGAAGTAATAAAATAGGTAGAAATACATATATATATATGCAAACACACACATGCATACGTATTCATACATACATATTTCATCTTATCTTATTTTATTTTTATTTTATCTTATTTTCTTGAATTTACTATAATGATTTTATTCCATCTTTTTTATTTTATCTTATTCTAATGATTTTTCTATAATTATTTTATTTCATTTTCAAGTATTTCCTATTACTTTACTCTATCTTGTTTTACTCTTGTATTATTTAACCTATTGCTGTTATTTTTTGTCTCTCTGTTATTCTGTGAAGCATGCTTGAATGTATGAAAGGTGCTGTATAAATAAAGATGAACTGAGTTGAGTAGAAGTGTGATTGATCAGGTTTTTGAAACTGTTCTGTAACTCCTCAATACTTTAATATGTAAAGATGGAAACAGCCTGACAAGAGAGGAAAGATTTTGATCTGTTGTGAAACACCAGAAAAAGAAGTTCAAATGGTGTCACTTTTCTACAGAAGCAGTAGGAGGACATCCATCCATCCATCCATGTATCCATTCTCCAGTGGAAAGTTAATATCAGTTGTTCTCTTGTGGTTTGACTTTTTTACTCGCTGTCTCAAGATAATGATTAAACTTAATCAGTTATAATGTGAAAACCAACCTTCACACTGTAACAATAATATTAAACCGAGAACTTGACAAAGCAATTCAAATTGAACTCGTAACAGGAAAATCAGCATTTTTACCTCAAGGTAATGAGATAGAGAGGTCAAGATCTTGAGAAAAATTACCAGGGAATCTGAGTAAACAAAATATATGGAGACTTGTCTGCAAAGGGCTTCCATACTTTTGTAATTCATTGCTCAAGGATAAAATAGTTTAGGAGTTTAAATCTCTAAAAGAAGTGAAATATTCTCACATTGTTGTTTTTAAAGATGATATCTTCAGACCACTTGGTTTGTACAAAACCAAAAGTCTGTACCAAAATATTCACTGTCAAATTGATAGAAATGCATTCATGAGGATAAACTCCTTGAGATGTATCTAATCATCTTGTTTTCAAAGGGTGCCAAACAGACAATAACGAATAGAACAGAACAATACAAAAGAAAATATACAACAAAGCAGTAACAATTCAGAGAACCACGGACAGTTGGACAGACAGACAACCAACTGTCTGACAAAGAACAACAACAACAACAACAACAACAAGGGGGTTGGTACAAGCTTAGACTAGGTCCAATCAAGGAGAGAGAGAAAATTAAATAAAGGAACAAAGAATACTCTAAAAAAATAAATAATACAAAAATAAAATTTAACAACATTTTAAAGAATAATAATAAACAAATAATACAAATAATAATACCAATAATATACTACTACTACTACTACTACTAATACTACTACTACTACTACTACTACTACTACTACTACTACTACTACTAATAATAATAATAATAATAATAATAATAATATTAATAAATAAATGAGTAAATAAGTAAGGAAAATAAAGGAACATTATAATTTTTTTATTATTTGAATCATTGCTTTAACATTTATTTATCTTATTTAATTATTTATTTATCTGTTTATTTCTTGTATTCATCTGATCTTGTTAACGCTAACTTATTTTTAGATTTTCTTTCAACTATTACTTATTTTATTAATTTTACAATGTTGATTTTATTTTATTTTATTTTTAAGTATTTTATTTATAATTTTACCATTGCTGTTGTTTCTTGTCTCTCTGTTATTCTGTGAAGCACTTTGGGCTACATGTTTTTATGTAGGAAAGCTGCTATATAAATAAAGTTGAGTTGAGAACAGGGAAGGCTTTACTGAAAACATCAAAAGTGTGTTTTGAGATTGTGAAACAAATATTTTTTTAATCGGGGAAAGAAGACAAAGAGCGAATATTCAAAAGTAAATGATTCCAGTCAAAATATGTCAAATAAGAGCAGCATTTTATTTATTTTTTATTCAGCTAGAGGCAACATGTTTGGTATTTTGCTTGATTAATAGCTTAGCAAATCTGATTACCTTTCAGTCCAGCTTTAATGAAAAGAGTTGATTCATTTCTTAACATTTATTAGATATCCATTAATAAAATCATTAAACTACGACTATCCATTAGCTGTAAGCCACTGGATTAAACACCAGTCAGTACTATAGATTGTTAAATTGAGTTGAGTGTACATTCAAAGAAAATTTAGACACAATTCCTTCATGTCAGCATCTTAAAAGTGATTATTTTCTGGGTGTTTTTGCTCCTCTCTGACAGTTTAATTAATATTTTAGGTTGTGGACATAGCTAGACAATTTTTGAAACACCTATCTACATTTTATTTTACCATTTAAGGCCCTTTAACAGATTAAACACCTGATCAATAATTTGAGAAATATATCAACACATTACTAGACGTAGTAAATTATCTTTAGATGCAGCATCAAAAATAAAATGTAGAGTCACCAGAAATAAGATTTAGGTTCTTTGTTCCGAGTTATTTAACATGATATATAAACATCTCAGAGGAGGAATAACTTCTTTCTTTTAAAGGTAATGTAAACCTGTTTCTAATATAGATACGTAGCCTTTCAAAATAAGAGTCATCCCTGGTTCCATGGTGTTATACATTAGCTAAATTAACCAGCGTGTTATTAAAGTCAGACCTTCGTCTTTTCCTGTTTCCTGCAGCTTTGACAAATTATTCAGTCAATGATTCGCAGCAACAACCTCTTGTAAGTCACTCGTTTCCAAACTCCAAATCAGAACAAACACAAACAAATATCACAACAAAACCTAACCTCATTTTGCAACGACACTAATGAGAAGGAAGTTGTTCAATGTTTGAGGATTTGTACTTCCTGGTGAAGCACAATGGAAGAGAACATGAACAAAGCTGATGAGTGTGCATGTGAGGATTAAACTAAAGAAACAGGTTCAGTTGTTACGATAAGCAAAGTGTCAGCTCTGATGCTTCTCGTCGCCTCTTTTGTCAGCACATTATTCTCAATGTTTTTTTAAAGGTATTTGAGTAGTTGTGGGTATTTGTCTCCAGGGAGGGAGTGTTTACCATAGCTTTATAAACTTCCCGGACTGTCAATAGACCTGAGTCTCTATCAATACCTCAGATAGCACAGAGTAAACAGGGGATGCAGACGATGAGACAGATGAGTGGAAATCAAACACAGTCACAGGCAGGTCTGACATGTCTCCTCAGCAGCACAGAGTTTCTGTTTAAGACATGTTAGCCCTATCTTTTTATTTCCTCTTAAGTTTTCATGAAGAAAGCATTCCTTCTTCACTTTCACAACACCAGACGCTCAAAGACTCTGTTTAAAGTTACTAAACTGATGATGTATGGAACTTAGAATCATTCTATCCATTTAAAGCAGAAATAAATGGCCTTTCCTCTCTGGTTTTGTAGTTTGTTAGTTTAAAGACTTTTAGACAGTCTTAAAAGAAAGTCTTATTTTGGGGAATATTCGCCTTAATTTGACAGGACAGCTGAAGACTGACAGGAAATGAAATGTGGGGAGTAGAGAGCAGGGGAAGACATGCAGCAAATGGTTGAGGTTGGAAGTCGAACCCTTGACCGCTGCAACCATAGACTGTATATAAAATGGGCGTCATCTCGCTCGGCTGGAAGTGAGGCCGCCACAAAAACTGCTCCCCCTGGTGGCTGGCTGCAGTATAGATCAAAAACTCTGTCTCCCCCATTCATTTGAATGGGGCTGTGGTCAAACTTTAAAAAATAAATACACGTCGTACAAACGTTTCTCACATCCATATGCTGTGGTGATATGTAGTTATTATTTGACTGAAATGGGTTCAAGGCCTCTTTTTTCTGAAAAGTTTCTTTTTCGTTAGTTATTAGAGGTTAAAAAACAGGGTTTTACATCCGGGTTTGCTTTGATTGACAGCTGCTGTAGAGGGAAACTCCATAGGACCTCGGGACGCAACGCTGTAGGGCGGAGCTTGTTACTGTGGAAACACACAAATTCCTTACTGCGCAGACTGTGGCTGCAGAAAATGTACAAGATGTCAGCATTCTGTAACAGGATATTTTGGCTTCAAAACCGTCCAATGGGAAAAGGCAGAGCGACGCTGTCCATTATATATACAGTCTATGGCTGCAAGGAGGACATGGGGTGCAGGCTTAAACCACAAAGCCAATGTCGCCCCCACTTTGGACTTTTCTCCCATTGTTAGTTGTTATTGTGTTTTTTTTACATTTTTTAAACATTTTTATTGAATGAGTGCTTACAGCAAACAAGACACTACGATAGCCCACCAGTCCAAATGTGTTGCAATGGTTTTATCAGCAATTGCACTACAAAAACATTAAAAAACCCACAATGACTGAAATCAAAATAAAAAAGTTAAAGTTAAAAAAAACAAATCTAGAAATCAAATAAAACAGAAAAAAATCTGGATTCGTTTTGTGTTGTATTTGATGAACATTTGCATCATGTTTGTTTTTTATTTGCATCTTCAGCCTGTTTCTCCCACAAATCTCTCAGGCCCTCGTTGTGTACCATATAACTAGAGTTAACTAATGCAAACAGTTTGCCAACTTCCCTCCTCAGTCTGTGTCGTATTCTGTGATGTCCTTCAAATTAAAAGCTCTGTGACCTTAATAGATTAAAGGATCTTCTGGGTTTATATATTTTCATACTTCTTTTTGGACAATGCTACATTCAAATAAATGAAATATACAAACAGGATTGGGTGTTGGGAGTTACATGAGGAAGAATTGCTTGAAGCCAGCCTAATAAATGAACTAGCAACTTTTTAAATAAGGCAAAAAGAAAAGTAAGTAAAAAAGAAAAGCAAAAAATGTCAATTTTCAACTTCACAACAAAAATCTGATTTCTGTAACTACAGTGAAAAAGTAACTGGATATGTTTCGTGTTAAGACCTGGGATCAGATTGAATGATATATTAAAAAATATATATATTTACCTGTATTATACTGTATCTAGATAAACTGTACACTATTTTACTGTGTTGTAATAACTAAATGTGTATATAGATCAAATGTGTTGTATTGACTAATTATCCATAGATACATTGTATTGAATTCTAAAAAATGAAATGTAAGTGTAATGGATGAAATTATGCATTATTATAATTATTGTATTTGTTTTTTGTTTCTGTTTTTTTACTCTGCTTTGGCAATAACCAAACTGTTCATGCCAATAAAGTGATCTGAACTGAACTGAAAGATATTTGTGTATATATTCTGGAAAACTATGATTGATAATTTGGGCTAAATAACACACTGATTGATTAAGAAAATAACTGCAATATATCGGACATTACTTTCACAATTTAAAGCAATGAATGAACCGTATATATATATTTTTTAATGTTGTTTTCCTGTGCAAAGTTATTTTAAATGAGTTTGTTAATAAGATGCAAAAATGCCAGGAGTTTGATTTCAAGCATGACTTCCAAATATCTCCTAACACTAGCTGCCAACAACATTTCAAGCTCCATGTTCCATTTACAAGAACTGGAAAGGTGATTCTAAACAGGTAGCACCAGTGTTTCTAGGCTTCATCACCAACAAGTCATTGTTTGAATATAATATTCAGACCACAACAAAGCAGCCTTACACCTTTTTTTTTTGACTAGAACATGTTCAGCTGACAGTGTGGTTAATATAAAAGGTGTGTTTCCTTGAGGAATCATAAACCCTCATTTGGTTATGATTATTAGCTCTGTGCATTCAAAACTTAAGGAAATCCTGACCTCTCAGATTTGACTTTTTCATAGACTTTTAGAGTGCTGATTGTGGGAATGTATAAGAAAGGCAAAAAAAAAGAAGCTGTTTCAATTATTCTACTGATAATGTGTCAACTGAATCACTGTTTATTATTCTAAGCATTTAATTTAATCAGGTCATGTGTCTATTACGCTGTAGTCACAAATAATAAATGATGACATATATTGATAAGTTGCTGGTAAACCGTTAAACCATGTTTATTGGTGGCTATGTTAACACACAAATGGGCTCATGTCGTCACAGCAATAAAAGTGCGTTGTTCTCACGAACTGTAAAATTAACCAGAGGTGTCAAGTAACAAAGTACAAATACTTTGTTGCTTGTTTCCGTTCCGGCTTCTCATCTTCAAAAAAACACTAAAGGTTATTGATAACATGCCTGTGAAGTTTGACTTTTTGCACCATTACTATACTTATAGGCAACAAGTCATCATATCTTCCACTCCATGAAACATGTTAATGCTCAGTAGTACATATATATGGTTCTTATTTGCATTGTGCTTTCATTTTCAGTGGGAATAAATGCGGCTGAAACAGATGCAGCCCAAATATTTCAACATTAACATATTAATATAACATTATAGTCATTATGGCCTTTAGAAACATGTTTTTTTTTTGGAGGTGGTGCACTATAGGCCCCTGTGGCACAGCCTAAGCTTCTGGCCTTAATGGCATTTTTTTTCCCCCTTACATTACTTTTATACTTGAAGTAGTTTTGAAACCTTTACACTTTTACTTGAGTGAAAAGCTTAAGTTGATACTTCAACGTCTATAGAAGTCTTTTTAAACCCTAGTATCTATACTTGAGTAATTAATGTGAATACTTTGACACCTCTGAAATTAACTAAAGTGTGTTCAACGACACAAGTCTGGGGCCTGATTGCTTTTTTATATGACAATATACTTAGTTTCCGTGTTTTTATTATTGTTTGTTCTGTGTGTTACCTGTTTTGAAAAACAATAACAAGTGAATTACAAAAAAAACAGCCTGGAGAATTGATTTGCTGATGAATTTCCGTTTATAATTTATTACCTAAAGTTCAGGTTTCAGCTTGAATTGACATTCATTTTAAAAGGGCTATGTTAGTTAGTCTAAAATAAGTTTGTATTATTCATTTAACTAACCTGGAAAGACCCCAGCTGTAGGTCAGTAAGGTAACCAAGACAGCTGTGTTATTCAGGTTTAGATTGTGAACCCTCTGAGGTAACGGGAAATATAAACTCACCATACTCGGAGTCCGGCTCTGAGTCCTTTTTCTTCCCCATTTCTCACCTCAACCGTCACCTATTCCCTCTTCTTCAGATTACAAAATGTAACTTCTTTTGCTCGAAATGATCTAGAAACAATTAAAATCCTGTTAAAGCTGGGCTTCTTGTCCGAGCGCGCGGTGACTGAGTTGGAGAAATCTTTTCCTTCCTGCAGAGGTAACTAAGGAGTGTCGACAGGAGCGCACCTGCTGATGGATGTGCACCTGCACGCTCCATCAAAGGTTTTCAACTAACAAGAGGTATCACTCCTACTCTGATTTTACTAACCTGGTGTTTCGTTGCAACTAATCATACTTGCATACGACCAGTGGTGGACAGTAACGGAGTAACTTTACTTGAGTACTGAACTTAAATACATTTTTGAGTATCTGTACTTTACTTGAGTATTATTTTGGGGGGGAACTTTTTACTTTTACTCCACTTCATTTAGAAGACAATTGTACTTTTTACTCCACTACATTTTCTATGAAAGCTCTAGTTACTCACTCAGTTTCTTCTCTTTTTTGTTTGTTTGTGTTTTGGTTTCTCCTCTACCTTCTTATTCTGATTTTATTTTACTCTATTTTATCTTTGGTTAATCTTGATCTTTTTAGGGAGCCTTTTTAACATATTGCAAGGGACTACGGATGTAAACTAGCCATTTGGCTAACTCTGGCATATTTACAGAAGTGTTAATTAATATGCATGGTCCTTTTAAATAATAAATAAATACATAAAACTACTTTTGCTTTGAAGTCAGCTCGTGAATTTCCTTCTCTTTTCTGAAATCTGATCCCTAAGACAGTAAAATGTGTTTGTGTAGTTCTGTTTGTCTCAGTGGTTTAGCCGTACCTGTATATCGTGCGTCTCCACGGTTGAACTTGGAGCAAACATAGAGCAAATTTCACTCAGATCAGGCAGTTCATTTAAAGGTGGTAATGATGGCTATAATTCTCCACCTGAGCACCCATGGTCATATCTTCAGCCCGTTTTAGAGGTTTTTGAAATGAAGAATGATACATATTGTTTGAAATGTTCTCCCTGTTTCCCACTCTGCTCAAACATACAAACATTCACTGTCCAACCTGAGAAAGGGAGTTGAGCTATGTAACATTTGTTTCATTCATGATGAACATTTCAAGCTAAGTTGTCTGTGCTTGGAGTAACTTAGTTACTGTTTTTATTCCATGGTATAGTTTTTAGAGATTTCAAGTAGTGGTTTCTGAATAAACATGATGTAACAGAATGTACTGCTATGTAGTCTTGACTGCACTTATGTATTGTGAGATTTTTTGAGAAGTACTTTGAATACTTAAGTATTTTTAAAAGCAAGTACTTCAGTACTTTAACTCAAGTAATAATTTGACAGAGCAACTTTCACTTGTATTTGAGTAATATTTGACCAGGAGTATCTAAACTTTGACTTAAGCAATGAAGCTGTGTACTTTGTCCATCACTGCATACGACCCACTATTCATACGCTCAGATTTGAACTACTTTACTTTCCATGATTATATGTACTTCTAAACATAAGAAATAAATGCCAAATATCTTCATGATGGTGTGAGCAAATCAATGCGAAAAGTCAAGAGAGCAACTCCTTAAAGTATGTGACAATTAATGGTTTCATACTTTGAAGATTTGGAGAGTTCAAGAAATGATATGTGGATAAGATATTCAAAACGATTGCAGTCAATTTCTAAATGTAACAAAAAAAAATCCATCTTTTTTTTACTGAGTTCCATTTCTAGGATTTAAATCAAGTGGACTAGTTTCTTGTCTTTTTTTTCCTCCAGAGTGTGTATCATCTTACTTTCATTGGATCTCTGGCAGAACAGTGCGTCTTTCTTGCTGTCCACAGTGCCCTGTAAATGCCCCCTGCTGGCAACAACAGGGAGGAGTGACGTGAATAAAAAAAAATGGAATACTTTATACCACAATTACAAATGAAAAAAAAAATAAGAATAACAAATCTTAATATTTCAGACAAGGTGACATCCACTGAACCTAGATTTGAATAAATAAAAATCAAACAGTTACTACTTGCAGGAGCCCAAAGATCAACTCATGAGCTAATTTATTTTACACTAATAGTCAAAAGAAAACAACGTACAAAAATAAAGAAAATAAAGCTAAAACAGTAATCAAAAAATATCACCATCCCTTGAGTTATCATCATACTTCAATTCAGTCTGGGCTGATGATTGACTCATCCCTGGGCTGTGTAAAGGAGCTATAGGCGGTTGTTAGCGCAACAGAGAAAACAATATATGGTATGTTTTCCTAATGCACAAACTTAATGTTCTAAATAGTGACATACGGTAGACATACTGCATGTAAGGAGACGGTCTTATTAAAACATGTATCAACAAGGTTTAAGAAAACATCATGGCCCATTTGGTTTATGATAAAGATAACCTAAAGGATGGCAAGTTCTGCTATAAAACGTGATATCTTTCAAGTAAAAAAGCAGCACCATGCATGACAGAGAAATGTACAAATGATAAAACACTCATCGCGTATGTGCACATGTAAAATGGAATATCCAAAGGCCTCATGGGTGAGTGTTTTTAAGAGTTTCCCAGCATGCTCATCCCGCAGTCTGCTCCCGAATCCGGACAGGCCTCCATTCGAGCCAGTCTGCTCTGCTCCAAGGCAATGGCCTCTGCAGAGTGCTTGCATTTCTCTGATCCACACTGACAGGTGAAGTACTTGCTCTTAATGTCCCAAAAGCGATCCCCATAGTCGAATCTAAAGACAAAGATGAGGCCAGTTAGGTTTTTTACAACATTAGAGGATCAAGAGAGGTCAGATGGTCAGGTCTCTGTATCTCACCCCAGCTCCTGCCCGTTGAGTATGTCCCTAGAGCTGAAGAAGGCGATGCGAGGGAATCTCAGGTCCTGATGCAGCATGAACACACGCACAGGGATGAGGTTTGGGTCACACAGGTGGTTGATGAAGCGGCTGATGTTGCCATAATATCGGGCGTCGATACAATACACTTCCCCATCCTTCAAGGAAGAGGAAAACCTGGTGTCATTTTTCAAACTTACTACTGCAATTACCTCATTGTGCATGACATATGAATTAATGTACATCTTACATCTCAAGAAAAAAATGATGCACTGCCATAAAATTTGGAACGAACACTCAAGAAATTTGAGGCGCAGGACATTTTTGTGTTTTGTTGTGGAAGTTTTTCCCGTTACTGGTGAATAATGAAATAGAGACCCCTAACATGGGGAAAGCTTAAACATTTATACCTGATGACCGCCCCCTAAGGTGTGTTTCACACCCTTTGTCTGCTGCAGGTATCTTTACTGGAGCGGGGTTATGTATTCATAAAGGAGGCTTCGGGGGTCTAGACATCATAATTTAAAACACAAAGGGACCTGGTGTCTTGGAAAGGGGACAGGAGATGGGACTGCTCAAGCACTACAGGTATCTGCATCAAGACAGGGTTGTGTATTTGGGGGGAGGTTTTAGAGGGTCTAGACATTGCATTGTAAAACACAAAACCGAAATTTGCCATTACAGTTTTTTTTTTTAATCAAATTCATTGAAGAAAAAAAGTAGATATGTCATCCGCCACGTTGTGTATTTTTTCTGTAGTATTCCAAGAGCTTCAGCTGTTTCAATGGTTTGTATTTTTTTGTTTTTACCTTGATAAAAAAATCAATTAAAGATTACGTCATTCTTTGGTTTTAACATGTTAAACTTTTTCATCAGGAAGGAAACATTTCTTGACAATGATTGACTCAAATGTTTAAACAGTCAACCTTTAACTGTTTAGTGGAGATTAGTATTTAACAATAAAGTGATGTTTGATGTAGCAAGTGTGCGATAAGATCTGACGCCATGGCGCAGAATATAAAACCTTTTTTATGTCTCTTTAAATCCAGGAGCTAAATGATTTATCAATGAGGAAACACATTAAAGTACCTGAGGTAAGACTTTATTTAATTTTTTTCCCCTCCTACCTTCACAAGTGCTAACACAACACCTTCCATAGATGATAGTACCTCAAAGTCTGTTGTAGCTCAGTTGTCATCTGTATGTGTCAGAAATGAAAGACTACGCATGTTTAAAGAGCGTCACCTTATTGTCCAGATCAAACAGGTAGGAGTCGTCTTCTCTGACGTCTGCCTCTGCGTCAGAGATCAGCTCCCCGACGTATCTGAGTGGACAGAGGACAGATGTTTCATTTCCTGTCTATGACTTTTCATATCAAAACACACTGTGACGTCTCTCTCTCTCCTTCTCTCTTACTCGCAGATGAAGCTCCCCTGAGGGATATCCTGCAGAGCTCGAACTCCCCAGCCCATCTTCTCCGTCCTGTAGAGCTGAAGACGGACCCTGCAGTGTAAAAAGTGGAAAATGATGAGGACCAGGTCTTTCTCATTTATAGAGAGATGTTACACTGGGTGAGTTGTGCTCAAAACTCTTACTTGATGCCCGCCTGAACCACCCTGTTCTTGCATGTTCTGTAACAAGAACACGCCATGTTGCATTCAAATATAAGAGGAGGCTCAATTTTGTTGAACTCCTGAAGCAGCCGCTGGTCCTGGAAGAATGAGACAACCAGAGATTAGTATCCTCTTGTTGGGTTTTTGCACATAGGCCCTATTGTTACTCTGGACACTCAAAGCAAACCACCAGGATTACTGCTGAACATTCAGAATCTTTGGGCGGTTAAGGTTGATTTATGTGAAGTGCACACTGGGTTCAAGAGGATGTGACTGTAAACACTTCTTCTTACCTTGTCGTACCAGCAGCGAATACTAAGCTGTCCACAGAGACAGTTACTGGACGAGCAGTCATCGGTGCAGCTGCAGTGCTAAAGTGAAGATATTTAACAGGAGATGAAGTAAAACGTTTCTTTAACAAAGAGTTCAATTCTGAGTCTGATTCCTTTTTTTGTTCTACCTGTAAGTGTGTGATGTTTCGGTCTATATTCATGGCTGAAGTTTCACAGTTCTCAGACACATATTTGTAGTCTGAAGGACAGCCCTCATCATCCACCGCGTTCACACAGGGGATCGGTACGTTCTCGTAGCCCTGAGCGATGTCACTAGAACAGAAAGATGGAGATTACGAGACGAGTCAATCTACCACAGGAAGACAGTCTTCCATTAAAACCTACCTGCAGATGATTCTTTCAGTCCGAAGCATGCGATTGGTTATTCCTCTCCTCAGCTTCCGGTTGATCTGGAGTGCCACCCAGACTGGCGTGTCAGCCCGGGCGAGGCTGAGAGGTGTGTCTCCTTCCCTGTTCATGATGTCGATGTCTGCACCTCTGGACAGAAACAACCTGCAGAGGAGAGAAAGAAGCTCACATCACTGAGTCTGACACTTTGGACAGATGAGCAGACAAAATCAAGACTTCTGCATGGACTCCGAGACAAACAGAGGTTTGCATCTTTAGTCTGTGTTCTGCTTAGATTGTTACAATTGGCACAGTTGAAAGCATGAAAAATACACTATTTCTAGGATTACTTTTGATGCTAGTTAAATTGCACACCCATATAGTGGGCGGCTCGGGTGTAATTACTGCCTGCGGCCCCTTTCTGGCATGTCATTGCTCAACTCTCTCTCCCAGTTTCCAGCTCTATCCACAGTCCTCTCCTCTCTAATAATCTCATCTATTTGGTCTAAATAGCTATATCTCATATGTTCCCTAATAGTTAGAAGTGATGAATGGCTGCTATTGCTCCAAATAAAGCAAACGACACCTGTGACTGAGGCTACAGCTAATGACTCACGTTACACATTCCAGGTACCCCTCTCTGGCAGCGATGTGGAGCGGCGTGTCTCCGTGCACGTTCACTGAGGCGATGGAGCAGCCAGCGTTCAACACCAGCTCCGCTATGTCCACGTTTCCTGCATATGCGGCCCAGTGAAGACACACGTTCAGCTCCTGAGGGAAGAGACGGGACTGTTGTAAGGTATTAATCTGAAATATTCTTATGAAGCTACACTCATACTGTCCGTCAAGCTGCAACTCCTGCTTGAGAAAGGAATATATATTCCTAGGATGTATTTCAAGATCACTGATTAAATTTGAGTGAAATATCAGAGCATGTGATTTTTCTTGACACACGGTCCAGAAAATACATCATACATGTTTGAAGAAACTGCCGGGGGATTTGGGGGTTAACATGTTGCATCATCCTCAGCATTTGTGACTAGATACTCACCTTGTCGTTAATCGTGACGTCAGCGCCTCGGTTCAGCAGCGCTTTGATCACTCTCACGTGTTTGTGCTCTGCAGCCCAGATAATCGGCGTCCAACCACCGGTGTCCTGAAACCACATAAAGAATGATGTGCTCTCATTCAGCAAGAGCAATGCAATGTAATTCACTTCAATAAGTTTAAATGTTGGCAAAAGGCAGAGTGTTGCATGTGGAGTGACAGAATACAACATTTTTAAAAGCAAACTCAAGAGCTACCTTTTTAGTCTGGCTTTTTAGTCTAGCAGTGTTTTATTCAATCTCATCTTTTTATTATGTAGTTACAATTTAAGTATACTTTAAAAGTTATTTACTGTCCTATTTAATCTATTATAGATACATATATGTATTCATATTATTCATTCACTTCATTTTACTTTTATTTATTAATTTATTTATTTTGGACTCATTTGTTTTCTATTTGTTTATTTCTATTTGTGCAGAGTCTTTATTACTACAGGTATCAGTGGAGACATTTTCTGTGAGTGATTCTTCCTCCTAACTGGTTGACAAAAAGTCTTAAGTGAATTTGAGAGTTTTTAACTCCTTTTAAATCAAGACACAAAATGTTCCACAGCTAATCTCTTGTCATAGCAGAGCAAAGAAATTGAAAAAAAAAAAGGATTCATTCAAATAAAGTCACATGTATTCAAGTACTTCAGGGCCATATAATTACATTACCTGTGCGTTTACATCGACCTGCCCCGTTTCTAGAAGCATATTAACAATCTCCAGGTTTCCCAGCTTGGCTGCGTGATGGAGGCCAGTGTAGCCGTCGTCCTCCTGAAAACCAGGGACACAAACAGAGACTGAAAACCCAGTCAGAACAAACTGACAAGTTCACATTTATATTTTTATTTTGACACTCACAACATGATAGACACATGCGCCCGTCTGGATTAGGTAGCGAGCCACCTCGATGTGATTGTTGATGATGGCGTCTATCAGAGGGGTCCTCTGGTCCTTGTCCTGGGCGTCCACCTGAGCCCCAGCCTGTCAGTGTACGATCAAAAAGAATCTTTTATCTAAAGCACAAGATGAAGAACGGTTATACAAGACGACTTACAAACAGAGAAGAATGAGTACTTCAGGTGACCGTCCATGCAAAGTTATCTTTTGCTGCAACCCATTGAAAAAAAAGAAACTGACAACCAAACTTTTGGCCACATGAGGGCAGTGTGAGGAAGTTGTTGACAGCTGTAAACATCTGTTTAGATGTTAAATTCTCCACTTTACTGCAGCCTGTCACAAAATAAGTTATGAGCTAACTTAGATGTGTTTAGCGTGACACTAAAACAGCTGCTCAATATCCAAAGTCTTCGCTATGTCAGCGGCGAGAGTGAACCAGAACAGTGACTTTATGGGTTTGAAAGCTGAAGTGTGTCCGAAAGCTCCCATAGCCCAGGAAGTTTGGGCTCAAGCTGCCACTATGGGATACATCTTTGGCATTGTCCCATTGTTTTTAACACCATTTTAGACATTTCTGTGGAAAATAAAGTAGTTATAGTCACTTAATAATGTGCGTTCTAATCAGAGAAAAGAGCTCAACAAGGCCTGAATCACCTGGACCAGTATGTAGCAGATCTCCAGCAGACCTCTCTGAGCCGCTGCATGAAGAGCAGAGCGCCGGTTCTGAGCGTCAGGCTGGTATGTTGGATCTATGCCTTCCACTGAAACAAACACGGATACAAATTTATAAATCTTTACAAACATCTGTTCGAAAGTGCACAAAGAATCAACTCTCACATAGACAGTGTGATTAAAGACAGAGAGCACTAAAGGTATTCATGTCTTTATATACACACACACACACACACACACACACACACACACACACACACAGAAACGTGTTGTTTTTCTGTCACTCACTCAGCATGAGCAGAACTCTCTGCACCTCTCCTTGTTTGGCAGCAGGGTACAGCTGGCGGGGGTGGAACCTCAGTTTCTTTTTCCTGGAAAATACCAAAAACAACAAATCACTGATGTGACCTCATTCTGTCTGATGTCCGCTGATTACTGATGACCACATTGTTTCCCTAAAGAGCTAAATCACAAAGAACCTACAGAGTTTTGTCCTTTCATTAAATCCTCTAAGGTTTGAAAAGCCACATGCACTTCTGCCATGGCTGTATGATAAAATGTGTTTTTGCAAAAACGGCTGAAAAAGCAGATTCACACATGAGAGTGGATGTTCATATTGACCTTTCATGGACAGATATTGATGTTTGTTCCTCATGTGCCCCACAAGCACAAGAGAGAGAGTTTTCTGTTTTTTTTATGCACAAAAACTCTGCAATCCTCTAGCTTTGGACATTCAAACAGCCCTCTCCCTCTCTCCCTGTTTCTCTCCGTGCGTTTTTAAAAGGAAACTTGAGACCTACATTTTTAATCTGACTTAGAGTAATTTAAGGGTTAAGTCAAAGTTTTTATTGACTTCATAATAGTTTAAGTTTGTTGTATTAATTTATTTTAATTCACATTTTATTGCTTTAAATATATTTTTGTTTTTTTGTTTTTTCTTAATTAATAAGTTTAAATTGTTTTTTAATTATTTGTATTTTTCATTATTTCAACTGTTGCTGTCTACATATCCCTTTTTTCTCTCTTGTTGTGAAGCATTTTGGGCTGCATGCATTTGTATATGAAAGGTGCTATATGAATACAGATGATTGAGTTTGTTGTAGGGATGTACACGATTAATTGATTGTTAAGACATTACTCAAAACACGCATTTTTGTTTTCAATTTTCCGTCATGTGGAACAAACATCACGTGGTCTCATATTACATTCAGCTATCAGGGATGTGTTTGAAGTTTAAAGCATGTTTCGATGTGATTCAGCTGTTAAAGGTGTTGCACACAGTGGAGACGCTCGGCTGGTGGCTGCAGCTGTGCGTCAGGTTTTATTATATTTTATACATTTTATACAGTCTATGGTCAGGTCTCCTCCACGTGTGATTTTTACAGAGGATCAATACGCAACTGCTGCCAACAACGTCACGGACACGAAGGTTGAAAACTTTAAACAGGATATTTCTCCACTTTTAGATACAAAGCCAACAGACAGTGGGAATTGCTAGTACGCTATGTTTGCAGACCAGCAACATCAGAGCCGTCTGGGCTTTTCTGCAGCTGGACTGATTATGACCCGGTTGAACTCCCGACTGACACCTGACCGAATACACATGTTTATTTTTCTCAATAAGAACGAGTAGGCAGAAAACTGGACACTGTGAGTCTGAAGTACGCTCCTGTTAGTATTATGAGCCTTCACTTTATAAGACTATGTCCGTGGAGAATATTTTTATGAGCCTGGTCGTTGATAATCAGTGTCAAACATGTACCCATATTCAATACCGTCAGTTATATGCATTTGTTTCTGTAGAAAATATAATCTAGGGTGAAAAAACGTATTTGGCATTGTTTTAGACATAAGAATGATAATGTTTTTTTTAAATTGATTAATCAATAATTGATCGTTAACATTTCAAAAATCGATCACGGAAAATACTTAAAATGTACATCCCTAGTTTGTTGTTATACTTTTGTTGTTGCAGATCAATTCTATTCAATTAATGCAAGTTTATGAACTGTGGGTCAAATCTTTAAGTAGTGAAAACTTCCTCTGCTCAACAAAACACAGGTGTGAACACCTTTTCTCCCTTTAATTGTTGGGATAATAATAACTGTGCATTAAAACATGTTTGAATAAAGTATTATATGGATAATACATAACGAGGAACACTCCTGAGTCTTGAAGTTTTGATATTTTGATAAAAATTCTAGAATCGAACCTCTCTATGTCCTGTGTCAGAATTGCCTTTTGCAGCGCCGTCCTGCTCGGCCCAGGTGGGAGTGCTCCGGGGCTGATGGGTTTCCCATTTGGCATACAGAGAGACGGCCCCACGCTGTCCACGCCCTCCTCTGCTGGAGGTGCAGTGATGGCAGTTGTTGCAGAAGCGACAGGCTGAGGGGGCTGCTGCTGCTGCTGCTCCACCGCCGGTTTGACCAAACCGTGGCTACGAATACGGGCACTGAGAAGAGCAGAGAGGAGGAAAATTTGATGAAACTGAATTTGAAAAAAAGAGTCAAGGAGCCTGCTCTCCTCACACATCATGTGGAGTTACCTCACAGGTCTTTCAGGCATCTTCCCGTCCTTCATCCCTCCTGTTGAGGCGGTGAGGGAGGGTGCGGTGGGGAAGGACGGCGGCAGAGACGGGGTGGTGGTGGAGGAGGCCGACATGGTGACGACGGTAGTGGCGGAGGTTGTGGCTGAGCTGAAGGAGGGGATGGTGACCTCCTGGGCCTCCGAGGCATCTTCACCGCAGTGTGGACAGAAAATCATACCGCATCCGTTTCCTCTGCTGCGCCCTCCGCCCAGCACCGTCACACAACCACGGTGGAAACGGTGGGCGATGCGCTGGTCTGGGCAACACTCAAGAAACGTACCCTGAAGGAGGAGAGCGAGAAGAGGTGTTAGAGAGGGGACTGAAAAAGTTTTAGAGTTTAGGGAGATGAAAAAAGAGAAAGATATATACAGGATGGAAAAACAGAAAGTAAAAGCACAAACCACAGTTGATGAGAAAGAGATATGGAGGAGGGAAAAGAGGAGAAGACAGCAGTATATCAAAGAAGGAGAGATAGGAGAGGGATGTGAGATATCAAGGAGGTGCAGGAGGAAAGGAAACAGGATGTTGAGGAGTAAAAAGTGACTAGATTAAGATAAAATTGTAGAAAAGAGAAGAAGAAGGTGGGATACAGAGGAGAAGAAGGAGAAGAAAATCAAGAAGAGAAAAGGCAAAGGAATGACGAAGAAAGAAGAGAAGAAAGTAAGAAATCAAAAGGTAGAGAGGAGGATAAAGAAGGTTTTGAAATGAAGAAAGGAAAGAAGAGAGACGTCAGCTAAGGGGGAGAAAGGGGATGAAAGTAAGACTCAAAGGAAGAACTAGAAGAGTAGAAGTAAATCAGATGTCGAGCGGGAAGAGGTGCAAAAGAAAATCTGATAAAGGAAGATAAAAGGGTCGAAAATCAGAATGTTGCAGAGGAGCAAGGAAAAAGTTAATTGAGGAGAAGAAAATAGGAGGAGGAGAAAAGAGAATACAATAAGAAGTTGAGGGGAAGAAATGAAAAAGCGAGATACCAAGAAGGAGAAATAAAAGACTGAGCAATAGGACAGTAGAGTAATACTTTAGAAGAGAATGAAGGGAAGAAGATTTCTTAAAAACACAAACAAGAGGAGAAGAAAGATAGAGATAGATGATAGAGAAAGAAAGCAGGATAACAAGGAGGAGAAGATAACAAAGAAGGAATTACATCAAATATAAGAAGGAGAAACAAAAGGAGAATTAAGAGAGCCTCACTGCGATGCAGAAGTATCCACAGCCCGGGCAGCAGTGATGTTTGACCATGTGAGAGCGATGGACGTCACACAGAACCATGAGGGGCACCCGGCTGGATGGACGCATCGTCTCCCCTTTTATTGTCCGGTTGATACAAGCCCTCAGCTGGAACAAAGAGGAGCAGGAGGGGAGTTATCTGGATGCTCTAAGAGCTATCAAACTGAGAGGACCAAACCTGTACTCTCTTAAATATCTTAAATACACAGTAATAATGCAGACAGTGGCATCTCTTTGGAACAAAAACATGCACATGCAAGATTAAAAACAAACTTATAAAAAGCAGGGCGGAAACAAACCTCTCCGTTGACGCTCTCGATGGCCATACACTGTCTGCTGACGCGCTGACTGGTGCTGTCCACGCGAGGAGCCTCCATCCTGCAGCTGCACAGAGGGAGCTCCTCCAGACGCTCCGTGTCTCCTGCATCACTTCCTTCTGCGGAGGAGAGAGGGAACAAGTTCATTGTTAAATCTTCAAGTTCTCTTTAAATCTCTTATCTTTGGTTGGTTTCATTCTTCTGGCTTTGTTTTACTTCTTTTTATTCTCTTGTTGTTTATTTAAGCAGTTTTTTACTTGTTTTATTCCTTTTCATCTTTCGTGGTCTACCTTTTTACTTTCTTCTCTTTCTCTGTCTTTTCTTATGTGGCTTAAATCCCTGCTGTTCTGTTTAAATGTTTTAATTTTCTTAAAGTATTCCTCGCATTTCTCTTTTTTTATTTCTAAAACACTTTGTTACCCTGTTACCATTTCATTTATACATTATATTCATAACCTGCAAGTATGGGCAATTGCAGATTCACAAATTTGAATAGGAACGTGGCTACTAGGATCTATTTATACTGGAGCACACAAACTTAAGAGAGGCAAAGGTTTATCCTGATAAGTTGTATGAAAAGGCGCCTGAAAAAACCAGAGGATAACCAGTTTTCTATTCTGTATCCCACATGAATGCTGTATAGTTAATATTTAAGAGAAAGGGAATTTTGGGTGACTCTGCAAACGTACCATGATGAGGGGAGAGGGTCAGACTGTCGGCAGCAGCGATGTCCAGAGCATCCAGGGGAACCTCTGTGTAATCATTTGACCGTTCAGCTGAAAAGACAAAACGATTCAATGAGATGCTACAGTTTGACCTATACCTTTAACATCCGTTTGTCACATTTTATGTAGATTTCAGATTACATGTATTGTTATTGAACTCAAATGAAGTTAAAAATCCATTAGTGTGCGTTACACTGGCCAAGAAAAGAGTCTTCTTCAATTAAAGCATCTGCACATTGATGGGGATGGCACTGCTGAATTGAGCCTGAAGGTTCAAGACTTTTAATCTGGATAAATAAAACCTCACCTGTAGCTGTCTCCACCACATCAGTCCTGTTTTTCTTCTCTTCTTGTGAAGACTCCTCGCTCTCGTTTCTGTGCCGCAATGCTCTCTGCGTCCCAGACTCTGAACTCTGCAGAGAGAAATATGTCTTAATATGACAAGATTTTAAGTGATGTAGTTTATCTTTAATGTTGCAAATAACCTTTAGAGAGTACATCACTATTTTACCTAATAAAGACTTGCTGTTGTGGTGTTTTTAAAGCTGTGCGTATGCGTGTGTGTGGGGTTGTGTAGGTGTGACGTGTTAGCGCTCCTCCTTGGGCCAGTGACAATGAGAGCACTGACAGGTAGCCTTAAAAGGAGCTGTGACTTATTCTATTCTACTGGGTGCAATGGCGGAGAGGAACAGCTTTTTCCGATCATATTTTACATCTTTAAGTTGAATTGTTGCATTTGCCTGATTTTTTGTCTTTCATTCTGACTCTACCCACTGAGCCACATCTACTACAACTGTTGGATTAGCCATGTCAACTCACATGATCTGATGTGTCCATTGAGCCCTCTGTCTCCTTAGTTTGCTGCCTTGTTTCTGCCTCGCCATCTCTGAACTATAAAAGAAACAAAAAGAAGAGGTGTTCAATAAGAGAAAAATCCTTACCATCCAGATAGCAAAAACTTTGCTGTAGCACCACTCCATAACATGTACATTTATTGACTGTGATTGATCTGGGTCTGACACCTTTCCTGAAGCTCCCTTCAACGGGCTGGGAGTCTGACTTTTCTCAGCTGCTTCCTCCTCTGACTTCCTCCCACTGCTGTTGCTTTTCTCCGCTGTGGCTTTGGTTACAGGCTCTGACTTTTTATGGACTAACTTTTCCTCCTGAGATTTAAGGGAGTGAATTCAGAGCAAAAATTAAGATGGTTTAAAAAAAAAGAGTATCAACAACCGACTCCTTGTTAGTGCTAGGATTTGTTTATGATAATCTTGCAAACATAGAATCTCACCACAGTCTGAGCGTTGTCAGGAACATTCTCAGACTTCTCAGAAGCACCGTCAGATAAACGGTCCAGCTTTCTCCTCTTTGCAGCTGATGGAAACATAGATAGTGAGTGAGATTTTACTCAAACAAGTCCCTCTAGCTCATCCTTCTCAAGACAATGTGATTATTTTGGACAGATTTGTTATTGTTAGTACACTAAAGCAACTTACCCATGTCAGAGTCTGAGGAAAGGGAGGCAGAGGATCCTGAAGGTGCAACAGTCAACTCAAAGTTGCTCATCTGTGAAACAAAAGCATCAACAACTCAAAAATTGTCACTAACTGAGAGAAACACATTTGATTTAACTCGTGTCCAACAGAAACTTAAATAACATGGTTTACTTGAGGTGATATCGGCTCACCTGCCCTAGTGGAGGCCTGTTCATAGTCTTGCGGGCACGATGGATCTTGTGTGGGGCGGGGGACACAGAGGGAGATGAAGAAGCTACAGCAGAGGAAGAGGAAGGAGTAGGTCCAGGGATGGATTTGCTGCTGCCAGGTCCGGAAACACTCATCTTTGCTCTGCCTGGGGATAACGTTGAAGAGGTGGAGGGAGAAGAGGAGGATGAAGACGCCGATGTTGATGGGAGAGATTTTGCAGCATGTCCTGAAAGAAGAGGGATCAATCAGTTACTGTAACCTGCCAGAAAAAACTTAAATTGGTATTATTAATCAGTATGACAATTCATTTAACACGAGGAGAGCCACTGAGAGGGATCAGGGAGCAAAAAAATCTGCAAAAAATTGCATAATGAAGTAACTATAATATCATGTGATGTAGCAGCCTTACAGCTACAGAGGTAGAGCCTTATTCAGAGATCAAACATCTTATTGTCTGCTGAATTTAGGCTCCAGAATCAAATTCTATTTATAGGAAATATTCGTTTAAGACTCATTAGAGTAAATCAAATAGAAAGCTGTTGTTTCAGCAAAGATAACAAAAGATACCTGGATCCGGATCTTACCTGCAGCTGGTTTCTTTGGAGAGGATGCAGGAGATCTCTTCTCTCCCTCCTCTCCAGCTCTTGAGGAGTCCTTCCCAGGCTGCTGAGATGACAACATGGATGACATACCACCCATTGGCTCTGTCTTTTTGGCAACAGCAGCTGTGATGATGGTTGCATTATCTGGAAAAAGTTAAGATCAAGTATGAGGACGGTTTGCTTGCGTGGCTGAAGAGGACAGATTTCAAGCACATGTATATCTCTACCTGTGATGGCTGCAGACATACCTTCTTTCACATGACTTGGTCCAGCCTCTGACTCTGCTGGTGCATCTGAGTCCTTTCCTTCAGGGGGCTCCTTGCAGAGGAAACAAAAAACAGGAAATTATCAATCAGAAAATAATAGTTTGACAGGATTCAAGAGTATGGCATATCTATTACATGCAGTTTGCTCTACAGCATTCCAACTCCTGCACATATTATTGGTTCTGTACATATTTTTCTTAGAATACCATAATTTACTTTGAATTACTTTTTTTTAAATCACTATTTTCATATGCTCTTCATTGTAATGGTTAATGCACTGCTGTAACATTGTAAATTCCCCTGTTGTGGGACGAATAATCTTTGACTCTACGGTGGCATCAGCCATCTTCTTTGGAGTGGTCTGCTGGGGAAGTAGTATCTCTGCTGCTGACGGGAAGAAGCTGAACAGACTGGTGAAGAAGGCCAGCTCTGTCCTGGGCTGCCCGCTGGACCCTATGGAGGTGGTGGCTGACAGGAGGATGGTAGCAAAGCTATCCTCTCTGATGGACAACACGACACATCCCCTCCAGGAGACCATAACAACAATAAGCAGCTCCTTCGGTGATAGACTTCTTCACCTGCGGTGTCTCACGGAGAGATACTGCAGGTCTTTTCTTCCTGCAGTGGTCAGACTCTATAAGATACGTTTATCTTTTACCTCTTTGATTTTAATTTTAATTGCTAATAACTTTTTAATAATTGTTCATTTATAGGCTCTTGTTTGCTTCATATACTTCTTTTGCACTTTATCTGCTCTGTTACTGTAACACTTGAATTTCCCCGTGGTGGGACGAGTAAAGGAATCTCTTATCTTATCTGATCTTCTGATTCCAGTACAAATTTAAAGGAGTACCAAACCACAGGGACGTTTGCTGTATATTATGAAATAATAATCTCCGTTTTTCATATTTTCTTGAAGATTGTGAGACTCACTAAATTAATAGCTAAATGTCAACATCTGCTTATGTATTTATAAGTGCACCTGTCTACGTGACTTACTTCCGCCTTCTCCTCAACAAAATAAACTCGTCCACCAATGACTGGTCGCCTCTTCTGTGACGTCAAGTACCGCCATCAGTCAATCAACCCATTCATGCTTTTAAACACAAACAAAAGCCAGCTTATTTCTCCCAACGTAGTCGTAAAACAAAAAAAGACAGTAACGTAGATGACGAATGTATTTTGGTATTTCTTCCCCCTGGTACTATCTCATAAATATCACAATGTGAAAAAAAAGAAGCAGTTAGTCCCACTATTATCTTTGAAAACTATACTACATACAGTGTACAGCACAAACACCTCTTAACGATGTGAAAACAACGCAATACAACGACTAAGCAATGATGCAAAAGGTCAAAGCACCTGGTTTAGAAGCAAGAAAAAGCGGATTTAAGAGCGATTTGGTGACTTTACACAGAACAGCTGGAGGCTAACGTGGCTAACAGTGTAGCACAGATTGCAACAAAGAGCTCCTGTAAGCGACATTTAGGAACACTTTCTCGATGGCAGACTGCCGATGAGTTGCCACGCTTCTGTCATATTATCTACCTCGTTTAGAAGAGGCTAGAAAAGCGTCACCGTGAATAACATGCAGTTATGTGTTGCAGTGGGTTTGCTACCTTTGTCGTTGTCTCGGATGCCGACATGTTTCACGCATAGAAGCACCGACGAATATGAACGTGCTGCGTCATCGCGTAGCCCCGCCCCCGCACTGCGTGTCCATTGGAGATGGGATTTAGGGCTCGTTGAAGGGAACCGGATCTTGAGGAGCCGTTCCTTTCAAAGAGCCGTTCAAAAGACTGGCTCTTTTAGGCTCATTGTTATATTTATTTATCTATTTAGAAGTCAAACAGGGGTAACTCGTTTTTATCAATGAAATACAGTGGCCCTGAAGGACAAAACACATTTTCAAAAGATGAAACACTTTTACAAAGTTGGAGACAAGTTTACATTTTGGAAAACATTTTTACATTTTAGAAAACAAAATTACATCAGCAAAACACTTTTACCAAAGACAAAACCAATTTATATTTAAGAAAACAATTTTACAAAAGAAGAAACACTTTTACCATTTCTGAAACAAATTAAAATTTTTACGGAAAGGGAATGTACCAAATACCAGAAGTGATCCGGAAGTGATCGAGTGAGGGGTCATTAAGTTTGTTTTGATGAAGAGAAACCAAATGGAGATGGACATGGTTTACTGAGACTCCCACCCTGCAGGATGGAGCGCTACCGCAGGTCCTTCATCCCATCTGCAATCAGACTGTTTAACACCAGCACTGCTGTGTCCCGTTAATCATCTGTTCTCATCTTTCATTACACTACATGGAAGTTACTATGTGACTTGGCACATTCACAAATAACTACTGTATCCATCTGAATCCCACTGTTCTTCATACTGTGTATGTTTGTTTTTAAATAACCTGGTGCCATTTTTATCGTGTAATAACTTACCTTATCTATTTATCAGATAGAAGTGTACATAGTGTGTATACATCTGTAATAGTTGACATATTTTATTTCATTTTACTTTATTTTATTTTATTTTATTATATCATATTTTATCTTTGTCATTGCTATTATTATTGTTATCATATTTTTAACTATATTAGTACATTGTTGTATTCCCCTGTCCCGTGTTGTAAGCTGCTGTAACAAAAGAATTTCCCCCAATGGGGGACCAATCAAGTAAATCTTATCTTATAATCGGTTCACTTAAAAGAGTCGTTCAAAAGACCGACTCGTTCTTGAACGTCACATCGCTGAAGTCCATTGATTTGTTTGAGAACCGCTGATCAGAAGTCAGCGTGCGTACTCTGAATGTTGGGCGAACAACAGGGAGAGGCTCACCAAGAAAACCGATTCACAGTCAGCTGAGAGGCGGAAGACCATGAAGACCAGTGGCTTTAATACGTTTTAACGAGACGGTCGTCCTCAAAAAGAGATAGGCCAAAAAGTAAACAGAAACCGAGGTGGAGAAGGACTTGATTCATCGACCTGAGGAGGGCAGCAATACGCCGCTGTTGAGTCTAGCCTGTCTCACCCAAAGAAGAAGATGAGGAAACACTGCCAGCTAACTAACATTCAGCGGATGTCCTGTTGAAACTGACCTACGTTTGGTGTTTTAGAAAGCCTACAACACACTCAACGAAAGGAAGGTGAGTGACAGCAAAGTTTGACGATTACCAGCGAGATTTTATTTGTTCCTGTGGTCAGACTTCATCAAGCTAACAGGTAGCTCAAGTAAGCTAACGTGTACACAAGTTAGAAAGGCCAGGGAGAATAAAGACACATATATTACAGCGAGTTGTGGTTATAACACTAATAATCGTCACCTAATGAGAGTTAAGATACTTAGAATTGACGACATGATGGACATTTCTATGTAGCTTGTTAAACGCTAACACCCCATGGCTAACTTGTGGAATAAGTGTGGAATATCCGTGCAATAACATACCTTACTATCTATTTATCAGATAGAAGTCTATATAGTGTGTTTACATCTGTAATAGTTGTCATATATTATTTCATTTTACTTTATTTTATTCCATTTTTTTTATTTTATTTTATTTTATTTTATTCTATTTTATTTCATTCTATTTTACTTTATTTGATTCTATTGTATTTGATTCTATTCTATTTCATTTGATTCTATTCTCTTTTATTTTACCTTTGTCATTGCTATTATTATTGTTATCATATTTTTAACTATGTTAGTACATTGTTGTATTCCCCTGTCCCGTGTTGTAAGCTGCTGTAACAAAAGAATTTCCCCCAATGGGGGACCAATAAAGTATATCTTATCTTATCTTAAGTCAGCGACAAGATTCACCCACGGTTTTATACTGATTTTCAAGAAAACTGGATTGAACTCAAAATTTAATTATTATTTTATTCAATTCTCAGATATGGACAGTTGCAATATATATTGTTTCTCTTATATTTCTTTGTTAAAAAAAGTAATCCTTTTTCATTTTTAAGGTGTGTTGTAACTCAAATAAAACCACTGCATACTTTTTTTTCAGTACCTTGCAAAAAAAACTAAAAATGACCGCAGAAAAATACCTTGCTGGAAAATTTCAAAACGATTCCCAAATGAAAGTATTAAATATTTTTTGAAAAAGTAAGGTAAATCTCTTTTAAATTAGGGATGTAAATTTCAAGTATTCTACTTGATCAATCTTGGAAATGTTAACAATCAATTATCGTTTAGCCGTTAAAAAAAAAACGTAATTGTTTTCCATGTCAAAAAGAATCCCAAATCCGTTTTTTCCCCCTAAATCAAATTTTCCTTCTTGACACAATGTATATAACTGATTGTATTAAACAACTACGGATCATATAGAGGTGTACAAAATGTTAAACACGCTGAATATCAATGTGAGGAGCAGGCTCATGAATAATCTCTGCAGACGCATGGTCATATGTGAAGTCTCAGATATGTCCTTACATCCCTAATAGAAAGGGATCATTATTTAGATAAAGCAGCAATTCGTCACAAAGTATGCCTTTAATATCACTTTGTTATTATCAAAACTTTGAATCAGGTAGTTTACCTTGATATCAAATCATTTAGGATCTCAATAACTTCCATCTCTATGCAGACGACACGCAATTATACCCCCCACTCATCATCAAATTTGGGGAAATAAACGACTGATTACCAAATAATTTGTATGATATTTTGTTAAAATGTCAACAAATCGTTTCCCCTCTCTCTTTCCAGTTTGCCTTTTCCGTGTTGGCCTCAGAATTTTATATTTTTTGGGCTGCTCTCTGATCTACTTATTTCATATCTTTGCTTATTAGAAATCATGGAGAGGCTGTGTTTCCGGTTACCGAGCCACGGGGACACGACCCTGAAGCACATGAATTCACTGAGGACCCGCCAGCACTTCTGTGACATCACCATTGTGGCCAGCAACAACCAGACGTTCAGGGGTCACAAAGTGGTGTTGGCTGCCTGCTCGCCCTTTCTGAGGGACCAGTTCCTCCTCAACCCGTCTTCCAAACTTCAGGTACAAGTCAACACCCACAATATCACAGTGTCAACGCAGAATAAATGTGCTTCTTCATGTTGTTTAACATTTCCCCAGGTTTCGATGCTGTACAGTGCCACAGTGGTGTGTGATCTGCTTCAGTCCTGTTACACTGGCGTCTTGCAGTTTAACCCTGAGGAGATTGTTAACTACCTGACTGCTGCAAGCTACCTGCAGATGGAGCACATAGTAGAGCGCTGTCGCGGAGCACTGAAGAAATATGTACAACTTAAAAACCCAAACTCACCAAAGGTCAGTTTAAAACAGTAACTTTGAGTTTGTATCGTATTTCTCTCTTGTGTATACATATGTTATAAAGTGACTGCTTCACACAAACCTCAAAGGTTACATTTTTCATGCATATTTTGAAGTCCTATCATCTTCTTGTCCTGTTTTTACCGTCAGATGACTTCAGAGGAAGCACCGCCCCGGCCTGTGATCGTCAACGGGAGTGTTCATTCTGTCCCACCTCCACTCACAAACCGCCCCACCCTCATGGACACACACAGTCCTGAAGTGCGCTCAGCAGTGGAGGAGAAAAACACTGATGTGTCCCCTCAGGAGACGGGTCCCACGCTGGATGAGCCATGTATTAAGGTATTAAGAAAATAACAGAAATGTTGTAGTCTGCAGTGGTGAGCTGACGAATGAGCCATGAGTCTTCTGGTCTCAGCAGCCTTGATGCCACCAGATCCCTTGATCCTGATGTGTTGGACACTCAGACAGACGAGAGGAGGAGCTCTACCTCTTTCCTTTGTTCTCGCAGGACTTTGATATTGATTCATAAACGGTCTCGGTAGAGAATCGGTGAGAGGTGATTAAAGGGGAGTTGAATAGAGAACAGGGTTACAGGATTAAAAGGTGAAGAGAGGACAGGATCAACACAGAAAAGAGACTTTCAGGGGTTTGTTAAAAATTCCCTCTAAATGTTCATGTGAGAATACTCTACAATTTTAATTAATTAAAAGCGCTGTGTGTTTACTAGTTTGGGGTTTTGATTTGTAAGCAATTTGGGGAAAGTTCCTCCATATTTAGATGTTTTTGTAGACTAAACTCACATTTCCTCACAGCAGGACACAAACTTCACAGTGTTTCCTCTCTTTAAGGTGAATGGATCAGATGAAGAAGAAGAGTCCAGACAAGAGGACTACGATGTCCTCAAAGTGTACATCTCTGAAGAAGAGCAGCTGAACAGAGATGGAGAGAAGGAGAGAGGAGTACCCTCTGATGGAGCTCAGGAGGGATGCTACCCAGAGACAGAAGGTGTTGTGATTGGAGGAGAGAGCAGTGAATTTGACTTGAATCCTACAGAGGATGATGTCAGTTTCGGGGGGCTTTCGGCAGAGGGGCTTCGGGCTTTCAGGCGCAGGCTGTCAGACCCTAAAATCATTCAGGGCAGAGGAAGAGGCAGGGGGCGGGGTTTTAAGAGGAAAAGGTGGATGACAACACCGGAGAAAAGAGCTCCTGGCATGGATAACCACTCAGATATGTGGTTTCTTGCAGCTGCAGGGATGGGAGGGGGTTTGGGCCCGGACCACAGCCAGGACGGGCTTAAAAGAGGAGGGTTTGTCTCAGTTGAACTCCCACAGTTAGACTTCAGCATGACTGACAATCAGGGGGATAAGGTCTCACCAATGGATGCGAGTTTGTCCCATTTTGTCCTGGAGGAGTGTGGTGGAGGTGCTGGAGAGGGGAGTTCAGGGCTGACTGTAGGAACAAATGAGGGCGGGGACGAGTCTGTGGCAGTGGTGGGATCCACTTCAAGCGTAGTGGGGCCTGTAATCTGCGAACACTGTGGCATGACGTTCCCCTCCCCTTACTCCCTTGCCCTCCACACCCGCTCCACCCACCTGCTGTACGCCTGCCCCTGCTGCGGCAAACACTTCCACCACTCGGCCAACCTCACCCGTCACATGGCCGTGCACCGAGGCGCCGGTAAGACCCACCAGTGCCCCCTGTGCTACAAGACGTTCACCCAGAAATCCACGCTTATAGACCACATGAACCTGCACAGCGGAGAGCGACCACACCGCTGCGCGTACTGCCACGCCCGCTTCGCCCACAAGCCCGCTTTGCGGCGCCACCTGAAGGAGCAGCACGGGAAAACCACGGGGCAGAACTCGCTGCATGAGCAGGAGGAGAGGGAGAGAGCGAGAGAAGCCGCCGGAACTGTTCGTGAAGAAGAGCAGGAATATCTGGTGACAGAACAAGGGTCTTAGACCAAAGCTTTACAGACGGGGAACAATGTGACACATAGTGAGGGAAGTGTCCTGTGTGGAGGTCATTTGGAGAGTGGAAAGACCTCTTGGTAGTCAAGCAGGGTCGAGATACTAACCATGAGGCCTTAAATAACTGTGAAAAGAGCTTCAAAGTTAAACATTCGTCAGTTGCATAAAACAGTGCATGATGGATTTGGGTAAGAAATGACTGGGACAGCGTAGTCCTTCACCTTCTTATTTGGAGAAAGAAGCAGTTTTTGATTCATCATAGCAAGAAAAGTCCAGGTGTTAATAATTTACTAATTAAGACTGTGATGTAATCATCTGTACCAGCTGACTGTGAGCCTTAGATTGTAAGACTTGAGATGCTTAAAGTCATTCAACCCTCGTTATCTCAATTATTCACACCCGATCGTCCAACACACGTCAAAGGACCTCTCACTAACTGAACTCCAAAGTGACGCTCACAGCTGAATAAAGTGGAGGGATCAAATACAGCAGTAAGCTTAGGAACAAAGTCCCACAGAAACAGGACCTCTGTGAAGCCATGGTTCCATTTCACAGCTAAACAGTTCAGTCAGACAACTCACGTTTAAATTGTTTATTGTAGCAGCAAATACATATTCATGTTTGGCGCCCAGGCTCTGGCCTCATCACTCCCTGCAGATAAGTTTACATGCAGACATTGAGGAGTGATGAGCAAAACATACTGAACACCCCCCTGGAGCCTGCAGGTGGATGCTGGGGTGGCGGTGGGGATGAAAGAAAATTCAGCAATAGGCATGCAGGCAGCAGAGGCGTTGACAGGCAGAGGGCAGGATTGGATGATGGTTATGAGAGTGGGACATGTGACGTGTATAGCAGTGCAGCTCGAGTGGTCTGCCTGAACTAGCTCGCAGGCGTCTCTCCATTTGTTAACATAAATCACCCTCAGATAGACTCCTAAAAATCACTCCACAGTCAGAGAACTCTCTGCTTGGTGGCATTTCTCCTCTGTAGACATCTTGTTTTCAGTCTTCCAGTCCATACACAAAAATAATTCATATTATTGGAACTATAGAAAAGTTGAATAAGATCCAGATAACATTGCATACTTTTTGATTTGCATCTCTGTGATACTGTATTTTGATCTTACATAATAAGGCAGTTTACGTCACTTTAGTTAATCACATAGAACTTTCATTCACAAAGTGTTTGTGACAAATTAACATTGTGAAACCTGGTCAGCAAGTAGGCATCCATGCAGACTTGATTTTGGATGGTTTAACCCACTCCCGCTCTCAGAGGTTTTGTACAGCGCTCACTGGGATTGGTTTGAGAAAGGCTGTGTAATAGTGAGCGGTCCACCACACTGAGCACTGTCCAAAACCTCTGAGAGTGGACTGGGAGTCAGTCAACTCCATCCTATCGAGTATCGATATGTTGGCGTTCTCACCATGTGTAACGCGGTTTATGATTGGTTATGAGGCATAAACTGCGTTTGCCAGGATTAAAAAACCATGATGAAGATGAAAAAAATCAACACATTTACAATGTATTTACGATCTAATGAACCTATATTGAGTCTTGGAACAGCTGTTGGTTTATTCGATTATGAAGTGTTTTAGATTTACATGAAGGCTACTTACAAAAAGTAAGCAGACATCAGATTGAAAATATCATGCCCTCAACCAAAGAAATGCCACCAAAAAAGATGTTGTTTCTCTTATTTTGGAGAGACTTTTTGAGTGTGCGAATTGGTCATTTATGTAAACTGTTCTAACCTCTAACACAAAGTTCCTTTTTTCCTGGGAGTGATGGGAGTTGGTCCCATAGCTTGCTGTTGTATCTGATCCCTCCACCTTGATGAGCGCCGCTTCATTCGGCTCTGTCTTCAGAGCGTTCTCCGTAGCAGAGTGGATGTGGACCGGTCTGGGGAAGGGCCTGAGTCTAGCCCTCTTTGTCTTAATCATTCACACCTGTGCTTCTCACACTGTGACATGTCAAAGTGTCCTCATCCACTGAGACCTGTTGATTTTTATGCTTGTTAGAAAAGTTTGACTAGTTTGGACTGAGAACTGTAATCTTACACTTGAACATATGTAATACACGTTGAGTATGATGTGTGGTTACTTTACTGCTGTAAAGAATATAATTGAAAATCACATCTATGTTCCATGTGATGATGTTTAAAGACTGATGATGAACATCTCTGAGTGTTTTCTGTGATTACTGGGTTACTGTAGGTCATGAGGGAATCACACGTTCGCTCCTTAGCCAGCAAGACTCACTGTTATGTTTAGAAAAGGCAAATGAACAACTCAGGGAAAAAAAGGAACATGAATTTATTGAGCCGAAAATAATGACCACACACATTTCAGCCATTTGGTCTCAGAGACAAAGGACAGTTATTCATTCAGCCTGCAATACTCACTTTAAGCAAGCAGCTAACAAAAAAAAAAAGAAACATGAAAAGCTTTATGCCAAAAAAACCAACTATTTTCTCATCAGAGGAAATCTTCGCTGTACACAACCTGGTTCCTCTTGTCTCTGTAGGAGCCCTTCGTGCTATTCTGCACAGCTGTGAAACATGACAGAGATATTGGTGGTTAGTCCTCGCTGGACACAAACACACACACCCACACACACACTCACTGATATCTAAACAATAAGAGCGCTGTGTTTTTACCCAGTGAGGCCCACACAGATTTGCCAGTGGCTGCGTCCAGCATGGGCTGCTTCCTGGCGATGCTGACTTTGATGTGAATGTCTCCCACCGTGCTGCCATTCAACTGTGAGACAAACACAAGGAGGGCTTACAGTGTTAGTCTGCATTGGATATGCTGCACATCAGAGAGACGTCTTGGACGTTTGGAAATTGTGTAATTACTAATTGGCTAACTTAATATCTACCTTCGCTTGCTAATAAATGATACAAAAATGAATAAACTGCTCAAATACATATTTAACATCAGTAAAGTATGGTACATTCTAAGTTATAAAAATTCCTGCATAACAAAAACAATGATATACTTTGCCTCAGGTGGAGGAAACTATTAGCAAAATGTTTAAAAAAGTCAAAAGACAATCGTTCAAGCTAGGCTGACAAACTTTTTTTCTGTGCACTTCGTTACAACAAAAAAAGTGTTATTACATAGATGACAAAAGAAAGAAGACATGTCATGTCGAGTAATGCACAACCAATATACTCCAATCAAGTATTTACCAAAGTCCTCCATGCTGACCGAAAGCATTTACATAATAATAAATAAAATGTTTTGGCCCAAATTCACTCACACGCAAAAACAACTTCTATTACACAATAAATAGTCAATTTAAATAATCGAATCAATATGTTTCTGAGAGGATGAACCCTCTTGACTTTGATGATCCTGAGACTTTGGGTCAGGCACTGCCAGCAGGCTGACATTGACAAGATTCATGGCCCCCAAGAATGAAACTCTACAATTTTGACCTAAATTAAAATGAGTAACCACTTAAATTTTTATATACAGGTACGTATCACATACTTTTAGCAATAATGAAAATAACTTATTTGCAGCCCTTCGCACAGCCACATCTGGAGCTTCTAAGGGTCAGAAGTGGGAAAGGTGGGGCCAGTGTTCGCCCCATGTACAGGGGCTATCGGCAAAAAAACAGGCTATGAGGTACAATTGGAAAGCTCAGGTAGAAGCTACGAAATTAATCTTTAATGAGTTTCTGTTTTTACTTAAAGCTCCTCTGAAGGGCTTTCTGTTTGTGTTAATTTTGGCGCCCCTTGTTGACAAAATGATACCTCTTATCTCTTTGCTGATCTTGCCCTGTACACACGCAAGTTGCAATTTCAGACAAAAAAAAACAAGCATATCACTCAATATGAGTAGTTGCGGTGGACAAAGAAACAAGCTGTTTCTTCAGCATGCTGTCAACCATCTGATCGACACCTACCCCCTCACAAGAAGTTTCAAAAACAAAGTTGTTAAAAATTACAACACAGAAATAGTCAGTCTTGTTGCTGATTGTCTCATTCGCTTATATAGGTCATATAGGTCAGAGATATCACTGTTAATTTGAGTTTGTTTCATAACCAGAAAAAAACTCCTCACAGGAGGTTTAAGATTATTTGATTCATTCTTACTTTTGCCCAAATGTAAAATGTAAAACATTTGACAATGAGAAACCCTTACCAACTTTAACCCTATATTTTCTAATATGTTCTAGAATAAATCTGTAACTTGTTTAAAACCCAGTTACTAATACAATTTATTTTATTACATGTACTGTATACTCTTTTGTCAGTTTTTAACTTAATACCAACCTCAGCTACAGCCTGGTCTGCAGACTCCATCTTCTCAAAGGTGATGAATGCACAGCTAGAAAGAGAAAGTAATAGACGAAGGAGGAGGCAGTATGTTATTAAGAGAACAGCTAAGTGTTTATAAGAGTAGGTAGAGATGTCAGCTGAGGTTCCATACTTGCGTGGGTTGTCCATAGAGAGGTCAATGATGTTTCCGTGTTGAGAGAAAGCAGAGCGCAGGTTTTCCTCAGCAAGCCCAGAGCCGTAAACATACACCGTGTTCCCCTTCCTCACGCCTCTTCGCTCCGGGTACGAATCAGACCCTGAGAGTAGAAGCATGGGAGAGAGACCTTTAGACAACCACAATAAAACTCCATTATGACTTTGCTCTAAACAGAAGACCCTACTTGGAAAAAAAAAATATGTCTCATCTTGGATGTATATAACTTCCTCTTATAACACAAATAGTTTCCTCACGTCTGAAGGGTCCATCTCTGTCTCTCTCCCGGTCCCGGTCCCGTTCCCGGTCTCGATCCCTCTCTCTGCTACGGTCTCTGTCTCTCTCTCGATCCCGTTCCCGGTCCCGGTCCCTGCCTCTGTCCCTTTCCCTGTCCCGGTCTCTCTCCCTTTCTCTCTCTCTTTCTCTGTCCCGATCTCTTTCAGGCTCCCGCTCTCGCTCTCTGTCTCTTTCTCGGTCCATTTCCCGGCTGGATGGCATGCCACCACCACCGCGATCACCACCACCGCGATCGCCACCACCACCACGATCACCACCACCACCACCACCACCAGCACCAGCACCAGCACCAGCACCAGCACCAGCACCAGCACCAGCACCAGCACCAACACCAACACCAGCACCAACACCAGCACCAGCACCAGCACCAACACCAGCACCAGCACCAACACCAGCACCAGCACCAACACCAGCACCACCACCAGCACCACCACCACTGCCTCCATCATCTTCATCCCTGTATCGGTCGCTTGAGCTGACAAAGCTGCAAGAGAACAGAGAAATTAGAAAACAGTGACATTTATCTACTGTCAGAGTATTCAACATGTTTGTTTGCTTATTCTTCAAGGTTTACCTCTCATACAGAGATTTCCGGTGGGTTCTCTTCCCAGACTAGAAGAAGCACAGTTATATTAACATTAGAACAAGCTGTTTATTTTCTGTATAGCTGTATCTAACCCTTTATCATTTTCAGACATTAAAACTAGGAGCAACCTTTGATGGAAATTCTGTAGATAAAAAATGCATTAAACTCTGGATAGGAATTAGCCTTAATGTGATACAACCAATTTGCAATAATCTAACACAGTGAGACATAAACATCATAAAGAGGTGGTATTGTGCTTTTTGCAGGTTTACGTAAAAGATATTTTGTTAAAATGTTGAATGTCAATACTGAACAAGGGCAAGTTTGAAATTGTGAGGTAAAGGTGTGTTGGATAGATCCCAGGATTTCATTGCGGGCTGCTTTGAACACCTTGTTCAAAAAGTCACATGAGAAGTAAGCGAGATCCACACGAGACTTGGTCAAATCGTGACATCACCAGTTGGTAAACTTTTTAAAAGGGTATGATATATATATAACATTAACTGTTCTTTTTTTCTGGGCATTTTTTTCTCTTTCCAAACTTTCTAAGTTAGATTTGGGGTCCAAAACATGTGGGCATAATAAATAATGGCAACAGGGGGAGGGCTGTGCTCTGGAATGCTTCAAAGTGCCTTAAAGAGACAGTAGCTGAAATGAGAGTTTCCAATGACACCAATCTTAGATAAGTTAAGAATCTTTTGAGCTGTAAAAGTACAAGCAAAGCCATCAGAAGGACGATATAAAGCCTGGAAGTGAGCATGATACTTGGAACAGTACATTTCCCAATGATAATCAAGGTTTTATGAATTATTGTCATATGAGAAAAAATACTAGATGCAAACTGGAACAAAAGGATGGCTTTGGCAGTCATGTTTTATATCCACCATACCTCAGGTTGTTCTTCATCTGTAGATATACTTCTTTGAAACGGTAAGAAAGCAGGAACTGGGCCTTTCTCAGGGTCCTGTGGCAGACAAAGAACAACAGTTCAACAAATCCTCAAATAGCCGGGAAAAAAATAATGCATCATATAAGGAGAGTAAAATAATCACCTTGAGTTTGATTTCCAGCATTCGAGAGCGTTTGAAGCCAGAGTTCTTGTTCTCTGATTTGATGGCACTGATGGCTCCTGACTTGATCAGCATCTTAGCTTGCTCTGTTGCTGTTGCTGTGTCAACAACAGGCTGGTCTGACAAAGCTGTTATGAAGGTAAGAATCAAAAAAGAACCATTAATTAATTTAATGAGCATTACACAAAAATAAGCTGTTGTAGCAGAAATAAAAAAGGAACCCAAACATAATGAAAACAGTCAACACAAATCAATGGAAACCAAAAGTATGCAGACAAGTTACTGACCAGTTATTCATTAATTTCATGGTCAAAAATACTTAATTTATTCTTGTCACTTTTTGCAAAATTTGTGTGGACAGCAATGTGTCAACAGGGGGCTTTGTATCAATTTATGTAACTGAGTGAATGAATGAAGTTATGATCCCTATTTTAGAGGTGAATACATACAGGGGTATATTTAAGTCAATATAAATGCTAGGGTACAATTAAATAGAGTCAAATACACTTACTTCGTTTCAAACCACTCTGGTTTGTCTGGTTGGTTGAACTCTGCTTCTTCAAAGCAAGCAAAGCCTTTTTCTGAAAAACACAATGCACTGCTTTAATTTGTGCTCAAATTTAAACTTAAAAAGTTTATCATTTGGTCTTGTGATTATTCACTCATTATTCACACCACCATGGCACCGTGCACCTGTCCCTATTTCAGTGACAAAGTTGAGGCGCTGATAAGAGATATTGAGACTTTTAAACATAAACTAAAAACGTATTTATTCAGTCTGGTGTTTATGTAGGGTTTAACAATTTTATTACTTACCTTTTACTGTTATGTTGATTTAAATGTTGCTTTAAATTTAAGTAATTTTAACTGTTATCTCATTCTATTTTATGTATATATTCATTCATTTATTTAATTTGTATTTATCTACTCAGTTTTATTGATATTTATAGCCTTAGTTTTATTTTTCAACTCTTATCCTTACCCTTTTTAAATCTATTTATTTTAACTATTTTTATTCTTAATTTTGATGCTTTAACTTATTTTAATTATACATATATTATTTCTGGTGTGCATTGGTCTCTATTTTATTTTGTGTTGTTCCTATTTTTAATTTGTATTATTACTATTTTTCTTATTATTATTATCCCCTAATAAGTCTTGCCATTGTTTCATTTCTGCTTCTTTCTCGTTTTTCAATCGCTGTAAAGCACTTTGGGTGGCATTTGATTTGTATGAAAGGTGCTATATAAATAAAGCTTGATTGATTGATTGATTGATCGATTGATTGATTGATTGATTGATTGATTGATTGATTGATTGATTGATTGATTGAAAGTTGGCAACCATATCTATAACAAAGACGGATGTGATATCGATTAAAATTATTGTGTTGGTTTAAAATGCTATTTTTTAAGTTTGATGGCTAGTTTAATATCATAAAGACTACTAAATCAAAAAGGAATTATTATTGCAATTATTAATTATTGTTCGCTACGCTCAGCCTCTGAAAAGTGCCTAGTGCTTCCAGCACATAAGGCCTCAAAATCACTAGCTCGACTCTTCTCTTCTGTTGCCCCTAAATGGTGGAATGAATTGTCCAACTCCATTCGATCTGCAGAGTCTCTCTCTACTTTCAAAAGACAGCTAAAGACCCAGCTCTTTAGGAAGCACTATGCACTTAGCTAGACTGTTCTCCACTGTTGTCCCCAGTGGCAGATCATGTCTTCCAGCTACAGTTGACTCACACTGTCCTGCTCTACTCTGGGAATCTGTGTTCAGGTCTGGAGTGACCCAGCACTTAGTACTTTGGTCATTATTGTGGTGAGGTTAATTGTTGATGATGATAATGGAAGGTCTTAAATGGTTTGGTTGCTTCATTGTAGATGTTCCTTATTTTATTATAAAAAAAAACTAAAAAAAAATCTTAATTACTTTAGTGTATTGCCTTTACACTGCTTGGCAGTACCTGCACCCAAATTGACTTGAAGCACTGTGTCACTCTTACTGATCTTCTTTCCTCTTGTCTAGATCTTTGCTTGTGTTGTTCTTGTTCTCGCATGTACGTCGCTTTGGATAAAATCATCTGCTACATGACATTGTAACATTGTAACATTGTAACATTCATAGGACTTACCTTTTTCTTTAGTTTAGCATATTTCTTTTGCAAAGCTTCTTCCTCCTCCGTCAGTGAACTTGGAAACACCACCATGATAGCAACTGATGCAACACATACAAAATAATCAACATTTGGAATATAGATGCAGTCAAACAAACAAAAACAGCAAACTTTCCATTTGCATCCAACTAGGCGTAGGCTAAATGCTAATAATGTCGCTTTGCCAGTCACGAAAACATGACTTATTCCCCTCTGATAGCTTATAGATACAAATATAATTTTGCAACACTGACAAATATAAGTATGCCCAATATATAAAAATGCATGCACTGTATCTGAAAATGTATTTTAATCTGATTCATTCACTCACCAAATATGAATTGTGAGGTTCCTCTACCTTAACAACAACACGGTCGCGTAAATATGACGTAGGAGCTTCGCCTGGCGCTTTTTATTAACATAAATATCAAGTAACCAGCTCGGTATCCTTCTTCTGGAAACACGACATTTAATTTTGTGCTTCAAAAAGCTTTGTGAAAATGTTCGCCATGTGTTCTGTGTAGTTTCTATTTATTTCTGTAGCTAGCTGGCTTCCTCTTTTTCACTTCCGCTTGTCAATGTTGGCAACTTCCGAGGCGACAGCAGACAACTAGTTGGTTTGGTTGGTGGCAACTTTTAGCTTTCAGTTCTGAGTGGGAACATGGACCGCATAAGTAAGTTGTGTTCTATTACTAAATTTCAAGACAACTTGTATATGTATAACTAAAAAAGCTTTACATCCTTCTAACATGCTGCTAACTGGTGCAGCTTGTGTGATGATGTGGCTCATGTAGAAGCCAGCTTTCTGTCAACCAGTGCTCCATTCAGCAGCCTCATGGGTTCCACAACTCAGATATATTATTACTAATGACTGCTATAAGAATATATGAGTGCTTTCGTTTGGACGGTACACTTTGCAGTCTGTTTGAGAATTATCAGTGACTGTCATTGGGCGTTTCTCCCCCTCTGCATGAAATTAGAGTAGCTTGGTTTTGTTTGTTTCTTGAGTGCATTCAGGCTCTATATGTCTATTGTTATTAACTCCCCCCTCCTCTCCCCCTCTCCTGTCCCCCTCTGTAGATGTGCCCCCGCCAGGCCCCACGGACCTGCCCATGTCCCTGCTGGAGATGGGATGCTCTGGCAGGTTTGAGCTCATCACACACCCCATGCCTGACCAGCCTTTACCTCCACAGAGCACGGTCAGTGTGGTGCAGGATGACTCTGTATATTTTCACTGAAAGCTTGTGTGTGCATTATAAGACAAAATAAGATAAGATAAGATAAGATATTACTTTATTGAGTAAATTCAGTTGTCACAGCAACCCAGACATAAGTACAATCAAGAAGAAGTTTCAATAAGTAGAATAAAATAAAATAAGATAAGATAAGTAAAAATAAAAATAGATAAATTAAGCTGGAATACAATTTAGATATATACAATGTTACAATGGAATTTAGATTAAATAGCAGTAATTACAGTCAGTATTAAAATGTTTCAGTAGTGACAGGTTGACATGGTGTGATTATGGTTGGTAATGACAGATTAAGCAATAAATACAAATACATATGGGTATGTAATGTTACCATGAGTTGCAGTTACAATAACAATGTAATATATCATAATATAATATGGCAAAGATAATTATAATACAGTATATTATGCATTATGATGCCAGCAGCAGTCAAGAGAGTCAGTTCGGGATGAGATGATGGGGTGTGACAGACAATGCAGGGATGGTATGGATCTGTTCATGGGGGGGTCAGTGGTCAGCTTGGTGCAGTCTGTGGCCTCCGTTACTGTTCAACAGTCTGATGGCGGTGGGCACAAAGGCGCGCCTGAAGCGTTCAGTCTTGCACTGTGGTGGAATGATGCTTTGACTGAACGAGCTCCCCATCAGCCACAGCTCATCATGGAGAGGGTGAGAGGGGTTGTCCAGGATGACTCGCAGTTTGTACATCAACCTCCTCTCAGCCACTGACTCCAGTGGCTGATAAACCACTTTATACTTTATCTCCAAAACATTTCATTGAGAAATGCTGTTTTTGGTGCAAGGCTTAAATTATCTGACAGTTGTAGCTCCTATAGAATAAAATGTTATTGGCTTATGAGGTGCATTGTTGCAGACTGAATGAACCAACAGTTTGCAAAGTAGCATTAACATCAACTTTTAATATTTACCGACCCTTTTCTGGTATTTTTTAATGTATTTCTGCTTTCTTAAGTTCCTCACTGTAGGGCCTGAACCTGTATTTATATTTTATGCAAAACATCTGAATGCGTGCGCTGCAAATGCTGAGTTTCCACACCTCCACTCTGTATTTTTCATCATTGAACTTAATTGAACTTTCATTGAACTCAATAAACAATATTTGTCAGAAGTAGGTTAATATCCATGAGAAGTTAAGCTGGGGAGTTTTGGAAATATTCCAAATTGGAAACTTTCCATGGGAATTTACTGGAATTAACTGGGAATTTAGGGTAATTTAATGGAACAGTATCATATTCAAGCATAAATATTTGTTTTGTTATAAGTAGACATCCATCCAAAATAATATAGTTAAAACAAATTTATTTGTAAGTAGAACTTTGTCAAGTGTTAAATATTTTATTGAACAATCAATTCTTTCATTGAAGAACAAAAACATGAATGTTTAGTTAAATATCTGGTTGCTTTAGTCAGGATTATGCTAAAACACATTTTCCCCAACTATATTTAAGTTCCCTATTAAGAGCCAGCCTTCAATTTAGTAAAGTCCTGGTTTATTCCCGTTAATTCCCATGGACAGTTTCCAACTTTGAAAATTCCCGGAATTTTTCAACCCTAGTCAGAAGACATATTGAAATCAAATATCAGATTGAAGAGCAGTTTAGCATGCTTTTTCTGGATCACAAAGTTGCCTCCAGTTACTAAATTTCTGATTGTATTCCTTCCTCCACAGCTCCCCCACGGGCTTCCTCCCATCAGCCTGAGCTTGGAAACAGAAGTAGAGAAACAGTTTTTACGTGACCCTGCCTGGCTTCCTATACACGACACAGATTTTGCCTTCCAGAAGTTTCTCAAGTATGTATTTGTTTAAAAAGTATTATTATTGCTTCATACAAAACCAACTGTATTTTAAGAATATGCAGTAATATGATTCAGCACCGGTTGTCGATATTAGACATTATAATGTGTATCATTTATAAGTGTATGATGGATCTTCTTGATTTTAATGTTGTTGTCTTTATCAGGGTGACTCAGAGAGAAGTGAACGCTGACTCTTTACTCAACTGCACTCCATCTACTCTTCACTCTGGTCTCTCTGTTGTCAGAGATCCAACCACAGGGATGCTGCTGGACTTCACAGAGGTAGGTCTCAGACACTCTGGTCCACTCCTCCCACTGTGCTGCCATTACTTGATTTTTTTTAAGCACAGTGTCATTTAGAAGAAGCAGCCGAAGGAGATGACTGACAAAAAAATTGAATGTTAAATATTTGTGATATCAACTCTGCTCAGTTTTTTAAGTATAAATGACAGAGATATGCTTTTTCAGCCACTAGAATTTGAAAATGTGCTGCTGTTCTTTATTTTCAATGAACGTAAATACCTTTGCTCTATCCTTCATTAAGAAAAAAATTTAGACTCACTCTTTATGAAAATGTTTGTGATATTTTATCGTTTTCTGATATTTATGAAGTTTTAATAGTACTTTAAATACTTTAAATAGCTTTCAGTCTTAGTGTCACACTGTTCCACTAATCCAGAAATTGAATGCCTCTTACTAAGAAAAATATACAATTTTTTTTTACTTTTCATGCTGACAAATTTATCCTTGTTAGCTCAATACAAAGTGCCTGTTATATTACTTAAAAAACAAACAAACAAACAAACAAAAAAACAAAGATAATGTCGGCATCTGCCTTCAGGTGTTACTGGAGAACACTGGCCTGTCAGCAAAAAACTCACTTTCCTTTCAACGACAACCCGGACCTCCTTCAGAGAGCCTCAGAGGAAGCAACACTAACTATCCCTTCCTTCCTGGTGAGATGAACTGCTTTAAAACATAATTTACTGTCAATTCATGCACTTAATCTTTCTTTAAATGTTTGTAAGTGAGGTGTTTCCCCTTGTCCTCATTATATTCCTATGTATTTGCTCACAGGAGGCATGGAGGAGCTCAGTCTGGACCAAATCAAGAAGAAGTCTGAGCTTGAGGAGGACATAGACTTTGAGAATGGTGATATGGACATTTTGACGTGTGTTGTTAAAAAAATGACTTGAGTTTATTTCACCTCCTAATAGTTGATTTCCTCCCTCATAGATTTACTAAGAGTTCCTCCTGGGTTAAAAGCAGGGATGGACTTCACAGACAAAAGTAAGTTGTCTTACCCTCTTGTGCCTTTATTGCAATTATGAATATGTATCATTTGGCTTACTTAAATGCCTCAGCCTGTATTTAAATGGAATGAACTAATCTAATTTAAAATGGAAAAAAGGATATGACAAGATAAGTTCTGTACTTTATCCTACGCCTTGAACAACAATTTTGTTATGCAAGTACAGTGAGTATGCTGTGATAACTAATTGCTTTGCTTGCCCATATGTTTTTATCAATATTTTTTTGTATAATATCAAGATGTTTTTAAATAAATACATTAAAAAAAGTCATATAGGTGTTTTTAAGCTGAGTATTTAACAAATATATTCTATTCAATGAATTAACTAATTTGTTTGTTTATTTTTATCTGGAAGATTCCAAGACAGCAAAAGCAGAGGTCAACCTCATGTCCCTCCTGTCCACATATGATGACATCACCGGTCTGCAACCTGAGGAAGAGGAGAAAGAGGAAGGCAAAAGAAGTGAAGACGCTCCAAAACTACCCCGAACAAACAGCCTCGACGACCTCGGCATTAAGGTGCACAATTTCTGTTTGCTTTACCAAAAATGTTGTCTGTCTCTTTAACGATCACTGACACAAAATGAACAGCTTATTATTTCTTCTCCTTCAAGACAAATGTTTCAGTGTAGAAATGCAAGTGACATGCATGTTAATCATTTTTATGTTAATAGTCTGTTATAGAGCGGGTTAAAGTTGGCTGAGTTATGACTTTTATGGTTATTTAACCTTTTTTGACTAAAACTGACTGATGAGATTGCAAAAAGACAACAAAAGGTTCTTAGTGTTTCAGAGATGGACATATTAGAAGTCAAAAGAAGGAGTGAGATACATTAAAGAATGGATGATAAGTTGAGGGATTTCACTGAAATGAATCAGTGTCATGCAGTACTCCCTTTTCCAAACCACATTTTCATTATACAAAGTGTGATTTTTATTTGTTGCTGCCTCTGCCCTGACATCTGCTTCTCCTCGTCCTCTGTCTTCAGGATGCTGTGTCATCCTCGGCTCCCTCAGAAAAAGGAAAAGATGAGAAATCAAAACCAAAAGAGAACCCAGAGGAAAATAAAAAGTGGGCAATCCCTGTCAACATCTCTTCACCCTGTGATGATTTCTACAAACGCATCCCCAACCCGGCTTTCAAGGTTGGTTTTTCTTAAATCATCCAGGTGATTTCTGAAATATGATACTACTGTCTCTCTTTGGTTTTTTTGTGTATGTAATGAATCATTGCATCAAATCATGTTTGTGTCACTGATCCTTTTCTCTGCCCTCCTCTTCTCCAGTGGCCGTTTGAGCTGGACACCTTCCAGAAGCAGGCTGTGCTCAGGCTGGAGGCTCACGACTCTGTGTTTGTGGCCGCTCACACATCAGCTGGAAAAACAGTGGTGGCTGAATACGCCATTGCCCTCTCACAGAAACACATGACAAGGTGTGTGTGTGTGTTGGTACAAGTCAATTTTCTTCTCCCCACAGGATGACATGCAGAGAGCCAAACACACACTCTAAATTATGTAGATAGAAGTTTGTGTTTTAAGTTTTTGAAGTTGTATCAAAGTTTCCTTCCTTGTTTGTGCTTCATTCGTCTGTTCCTGCAAATTATAGTCTAACCCTCTTAGTTCTCTGGTGTTTTGATAGGACCATCTACACCTCTCCCATCAAAGCCCTGTCCAATCAGAAGTTCAGAGACTTCAAAACCACATTCGGGGATGTGGGACTCCTGACAGGTGATGTCCAGATCAGCCCTGAATCTTCATGCCTCATCATGACCACTGAGATCCTCAGGTACTCTTGCAGTTTGTAATGAATGTTACATTTATGTTTTTTTTTGATAGAATTGAAAGTGGTCACAGGAGTTCTTTCTCTTTTTCAGGTCTATGCTTTATAACGGCTCAGAAGTCATCAGAGACTTGGAGTGGGTGATCTTTGACGAGGTTCACTACATCAACGACGCTGAGGTCAGGAACCGCTCCCCATAACTTGAAATTGTAAAGGACAGAGCAGCAGTTTTCATCTTCTCTCTCACCTTTGTTTCTCTTCAGAGAGGGGTCGTCTGGGAGGAGGTGTTGATTATGCTTCCTGATCACGTCAGTATCATTCTCCTCAGTGCCACAGTGCCAAATGCTGTGGAGTTCAGTGAGTGGATCGGGTAGGTGCACCAAACTGATTTATTTGAAGCAGGCATGTGAAAGAGAGGGGCCTTTATTTTTAACAGGCATGCAACAGAGAAAGGCCTTTATTTGAAGCAGGCATGTGATAGGGACAGGCCCTTATTTGAAGCAGGCATGTGATAGAGACAGGCCCTTATTTGAAACAGGCATATGATAGGGACAGGCCCTTATTTGAAGCAGGCATGCGACAGAGAGAGGCCTTTATTTGAAGCAGGCATGTGATGGAGCCAGGGCTTTATTTGAAAGAGACATATGATAGAGACAGGCCCTTATTTGAAGCAGGCATGTGATAGAGACAGGCCTTTATTTGAAGCAGGCATGTGATGGAGCCAGGGCTTTATTTGAAGCAGGCATGTTATAGAGACAGGGCTTTATTTGAAGCAGGCATGCGACAGAGAGAGGCCTTTATTTGAAGCAGGCATGTGATGGAGCCAGGGCTTTATTTGAAGCAGGCATGTGATGGAGCCAGGGCTTTATTTGAAACAGGCATATGATAGACAGGGCTTTATTTGAAGCAGGCATGTGAAAGAGACAGGGCTTTATTTGAAACAGGCATTTGATGGAAAGAGGCCTTTATTTGAAGCAGGCAATTGATGGAGAGAGGCCTTTATTTGAAGCAGGCATATGATAGAGGCAGGCCTTTATTTGAAGCAGGCATGTGATAGCGACAGGCCTTTAACCAAAACGGGCATATGATAGCATCTGGCCTTTATTTGAAGCAGGCATGTGATAGAGACAGGGCTTTATTTGAAGCGGACCTCAGGGTTCCCACGCGTCCTGGAAAACCTGGAAAACCTGGAAAACAGTTGACCAGTTTTCCAGTACTGGAAAACACCTGGAAAATGGGAGAAAAAGTCAAATGTCCTGGAAAATCACATATAGTCCTGGAAAATATTCCAACATGGCTGCGTGCGACCTGACCCTATTAACATAACACATCCCCATTCATTGAAAGTTGAGTTCACGCTGTGCTGGAAAAGACAGCGACACTGCGCAACTTTTTTCACATCTTTTCCCCTTCACTTCATAATCATGCATTCACAGAAAACGGGGGTATATTGTTCATGTTTTATGGTACATTAACCTTGTAGAGCGCTCTATTGATTCAAAGAGTCTTATATTTAAGTTATAGTGTGACCAGTGGAGTCGGGCAGAGAGCTTGGGGGTCTGTGCCTCACAACTTTCTCTGCAAGCTGAGAGCTCAATTTCCGTACTCTAGCTCAGTTGTTCTCAAAGTCGGGGTCCTGGGACCCCTGGGGGTCCGTGAACCATAGTGTGGGGTCTGTGAAACAATTTGAATACATTTCTAATAAATGATAAAATTGTGTTGTGTCATTACAAAACAGCATTTACACCATTGTTATGAAACCATTTGGTGGCTAAAGGGATATGTGAGTCTTGCTCCTGTTAATTTTCTGAAAGCGTTTCAGATCAATTACTTGAAAAGTATAAATGCTGTCATGTTGAGTCCACAAGGAATGAAATGACCCTCTGTTTTAAAGTATACAAGTGGGATTTACTTGATTCAAATTGAAGTGTTATCTGTTTATCACTATGGTACAGGTCTGAAGGATTTACATCGATACGTTTTACAATACAAATAGTTCCAAGGGAAACGAAGAGTGCAGATGGTAGTAAGCATGTGCTTTAGTGATGGGAAGTTCAGCTCTTTTCAGAGAGCCGGCTCTTTTAACTCCCGAACGACTCTTAATTCAGGATCTTCTGTAGCCGTATGTTTTACCTTAACTTTGAAAAAAATAATGGTTTGTGTTGAAAACCCTTTACCGTACATTGTTTTTATGAGAAGCCTTATAATTGACTAATTTGGTGCATTTATTCTGTTAAAACCTCTTACCCTAACCCCAGGGTTAGGGTAAGAATGGTTTTAACCCCAGGATTAGGGTTAGGGTTAGGTTAAGGGTTGTGATTAGGGTTAAGGTTAGGGTTAGGATTAGGATTAGGGTTAAGATTAGGGTTAGGGTTAGGGTTCTTACCCCAGGGTTAGGGTAAGAATGGTTTTAACCCCAGGATTAGGGTTAGGGTTAGGTTAAGGGTTGTGATTAGGGTTAAGGTTAGGGTTAGGATTAGGATTAGGGTTAAGATTAGGGTTAGGGTTAGGGTTAGGGTTGTGATTAGGGTTAGGGTTAGGATTAGGGTTAGGGTTAGGGTTAGGGTTAGGGTTAGGATTAGGATTAGGGTTAGGATTAGGATTAGGATTAGGGTTAGGGTTAGGATTAGGGTTAGGGTTAGGGTTAGGGTTGTGATTAGGGTTAGGGTTAGGATTAGGGTTAGGGTTAGGGTTAGGGTTAGGGTTGTGATTAGGGTTAGGGTTAGGATTAGGGTTAGGGTTAGGGTTAGGGTTAGGATTAGGGTTAGGGTTAGGGTTGTGATTAGGACTAGGGTTAGGATTAGGGTTAGGGTTAGGGTTGTGATTAGGGTTAGGGTTAGGATTAGGGTTAGGGTTAGGGTTAGGGTTAGGATTAGGGTTAGGGTTAGGGTTAGGGTTGTGATTAGGGTTAGGATTAGGGTTAGGATTAGGGTTAGGATTAGGGTTAGGGTTAAGATTAGGGTTAGGATTAGGGTTAGGGTTAGGGTTAGGATTAGGGTTAGGGTTAGGGTTGTGATTAGGGTTAGGGTTGTGATTAGGGTTAGGGTTAGGGTTGTGATTAGGACTAGGGTTAGGATTAGGGTTAGGGTTAGGGTTAGGGTTAGGGTTGTGATTAGGGTTAGGGTTAGGATTAGGGTTAGGGTTAGGGTTAGGGTTGTGATTAGGGTTAGGGTTAGGATTAGGGTTAGGGTTGTGATTAGGGTTAGGGTTAGGATTAGGGTTAGGGTTGTGATTAGGGTTAGGGTTAGGATTAGGGTTAGGGTTAGGGTTAGGGTTGTGATTAGGGTTAGGATTAGGGTTAGGGTTAGGATTAGGGTTAGGGTTAGGGTTAGGGTTGTGATTAGGGTTAGGGTTAGGATTAGGGTTGTGATTAGGGTTAGGGTTAGGGTTGTGATTAGGGTTAGGGTTAGGATTAGGGTTAGGGTTAGGGTTGTGATTAGGGTTAGGGTTAGGGTAGTGATTAGGGTTAGGGTTAGGGTGAGGGTTAGGGTTAGGGTTGTGATTAGGGTTAGGATTAGGGTTAGGGTTAGGGTTGTGATTAGGGTTAGGGTTAGGGTTTCGATTAGGGTTAAGGTTAGGATTAGCGTTAGGGTTATGATTAGGGTTAGGATTAGGGTTAGGGTTAGGGTTAGGGTTGTGATTAAGGTTAGGGTTAGGGTTAGGGTTAGGGTTGTGATTAGGGTTAGGGTTGTGATTAGGGTTAGGGTTAGGGTTGTGATTAGGACTAGGGTTAGGATTAGGGTTAGGGTTAGGGTTGTGATTAGGGTTAGGGTTAGGGTTGTGATAAGGGTTAGGGTTAGGGTTGTGATTAGGGTTAGGGTTAGGATTAGGGTTAGGGTTAGGATTAGGGTTAGGGTTAGGGTTAGGGTTGTGATTAGGGTTAGGATTAGGGTTAGGGTTGTGATTAGGGTTAGGGTTAGGATTAGGGTTAGGGTTGTGATTAGGGTTAGGGTTAGGATTAGGGTTAGGGTTAGGGTTAGGGTTGTGATTAGGGTTAGGATTAGGGTTCGGGTTAGGGTTAGGGTTGTGATTAGGGTTAGGATTAGGGTTAGGGTTAGGGTTGTGATTAGGGTTAGGGTTAGGGTTAGGGTTGTGATTAGGGTTAGGGTTAGGATTAGGGTTAGGGTTAGGGTTGTGATTAGGGTTAGGGTTGTGATTAGGGTTAGGGTTAGGGTGAGGGTTAGGGTTAGGGTTGTGATTAGGGTTAGGATTAGGGTTAGGGTTAGGGTTGTGATTAGGGTTAGGGTTAGGATTAGGGTTAGGGTTAGGGTTGTGATTAGGGTTAGGGTTAGGGTTTCGATTAGGGTTAAGGTTAGGATTAGCGTTAGGGTTATGATTAGGGTTATGATTAGGGTTAGGGTTAGGGTTTAGGGTTAGGGTTAGGGTTTAGGGTTAGGGTTAGGGTTAGGGTTGTGATTAGGGTTAGGGTTAGGGTTAGGGTTAGGGTTGTGATTAAGGTTAGGGTTAGGGTTAGGGTTGTGATTAGGGTTAGGATTAGGGTTAGGGTTAGTGTTATGATTAGGGTTAGGGTTAGGATTAGGGTTAGGGTTAGTGTTATGATTAGGGTTAGGGTTAGGATTAGGGTTAGGGTTAAGGTTAGGATTAGCGTTAGGGTTATGATTAGGGTAAGGGTTAGAACCAGAACTAAATTTAAGCAAACAGAACCAGAACCAAACTCAAGCAATCCTAACCAGAACCCAACCAGAACCATACCAGAACCTAACCAAAACCGAACTGTACCAGAACCGAACCAGAACCGGAACCAAGCAAACAGAACCGGAACCAAACTCAAGCAAACCGAACCAGAACAGAACCAGAACAGAACTGACCCGTACCAGAACAGAACCAGAACCGTACCAGAACCGTCCAAAACTGAACCAGAACCGAACCAGAACCGAACCAGAACAGAACCGTACCAGAACCGAACCAGAACCGAACCAGAACCGAACCAGAACCAGAACCAGAACCGAACCGAACTCGAGCAAACCCAACCAGAACCGAACCAGAACCGTCCAAAACTGAACCAGAACCGAACCAGAACTGAACCAGAACAGAACCGAACCAGAACCGAACCCAACCGAACCGAACCAGAACCGAACCAGAACCAGATCCAGAACCAGAACCGACACGAACCAGAACCGAACCCAAGCAAACAGAACCAGAACCAAACAGAACCAGAACCAAACTCAAGCAAACAGAACCAGAACAAAACTTTAGGAAACAGAACCAGAACCAGAACCAAACTCAAGCAAACAGAACCAGAACCAGAATCAAACTGGAGAAAAAACAGAACCAGAACCAAACTCAATCAAACAGAACCAGAACCAGAACCACACTGGAGCAAGCAGAACCAGAACCAAACTGGAGCAAACAGAACCAGAACCAAACTGGAGCAAACATCATTAATGTCCTCAGGTTGGCATTGAGAAAAATCAGATGCCTCAGTTTGGATGGGCTGATCCGATTTCTCCTTTCAGTGAGTATTTGCCCGGTCTTTGAGAAGAACCCTAACCCTAACCCTCTCAGAAGGAACAGATGAAGCCACGATACACAGCCTCCCTTCCATCACCTGTTTCCTATATCCTCACATGTGATTGGCCGCATGGCCGCCATGCTGACCAATCAAAACAAAGTTCTGCTGTGAGCAGAGCTGGGGCTGAGCACTGCCATAGACTACATGTCTTTCAATGTAGACTTCCACTGAGCGGAACATATTAGACTTTAACTAAATTAGGAACTAAATTTAGACTGTCATACCAGCTTGATCATCAATAAAAATGTCCTGGAAATGTCCTGGAAAATGATCTCTGGAAAAGAGTGGGAACCCTGAGACCTGTGAAAGAGAGGCCTTTATTTGAAGCAGGCATGTGGTAGAGACAGGCCTGTATTTGAAACAGGCATGTGATGGAGACAGGCCTTTAGTGTAAACAGTCTTGTTTGTTTGTGTTAGCCATGAATTAAACATTCCCCTTTCTTCCTCGTCCTCTTTATTTACACAGTCGGATAAAAAAGAGACATATTTACGTGATCAGCACCATGAAGAGACCTGTTCCTTTGGAGCATCATCTGTACACTGGAAACAGCACCAAGACTCAGAAAGAGATGTTCCTGCTGTTGGATGCTGTGGGAAACTTCATTACAAAAGGGTATGACTTTACTCTCCTCTGCAGCTTAGTCTAACTTGAACTTGTTCTCATAAAGGAAGTTGTGCTTTCTTTTCAGGTACTATGCAGCTATTGATGCAAAGAAGGACCGCACCAGCAAACACGCCCAATCATTCGGCTCAAAAAATACATCTCACAACACCACAGCCAGTCAGGTAATCAGGTGTTTTTTCTCCACTGCTCCGCTGCTTTTCTCTTTTCTCAAACCACATCTTTCCGCTTCACATTCTCATTCTCCTCTGTTTGATTTTTTCCCCTCTAGGATCGAGCGGTGTGGCTCACTCTCCTACACTTCCTGTCCCAGAGGCAGCAGACGCCAGTGGTTGCGTTCACCTTCTCTCGGACACGCTGTGATGAGAACGCCCGCTCTCTGGACTCCATGGACATGACCACCTCGGTGGAGAAGGCTGAGATTCACTCTTTCTTTCAGAAGAGCATGAGTCGCCTTCGAGGAGCAGACCGGCAGCTTCCTCAGGTAGAAATCAATCAGCTTAGCCCCAAGATTATCTCCCTTCTGGCTTTTATGAAGACGTGGGCAAGACTTCCTCTTTCATATTGATATCTAGTGACCATCAGTGGGAGTTATTTTACCCAAATGCTGCTCCAGGCCAGGAGAAACAAAGTCTTACTTCCCCTCTGACTCTGTTCAGATCTGTTGCGCCCCCATTCACACACATTTAAACACTGCTGCCATCTTTTGTGTGAGATGAGGTCATGCAAAGGACTTTTTCAACTCCACTTTGATTTCTTTCTGTTGCAAGTTTCAAACTGCACAGACTACAGCCTGACATCTATGAGACTGATATGTATACAAAGGGAAGACACTCTCTGATCATCAGTAAAGCTTCTAATCAAGGGAAATTCAACCACAATCTGTGATGTATAAATGTCTCGTCCAGATTCTGCTCATGAGGGACCTCCTGAAGAGGGGAATAGCAGTTCACCACAGCGGGATCCTGCCGATCCTCAAGGAGGTCATCGAGATGCTCTTCTCAAGAGGTCTCGTGAAGGTGAGTCAGATCGAGATACTCATGAACCAGAACTTCTTTAGATTCAAATGTGATATCAGATCACGAATGCAGGCCATAGAAAGTCTGTCTAGGAGTTTTCTTACAGTTTAAAAAAGTTGACTGAAGTTGTATCAAGCATTGGATCAGTAATTAAAAAAAAAAGAGAAGAGAGTATCAGAGAATATTTGTGTTTCAGGAGTATTGCCTCTATTCTGTGTTCTTTGTGATTGCATAAAAAAAAACCATGGATAACTAAATATGAGGCTTGTCTGGGCAATTATGAGTTATTCGGCTTCACATTCAAAATCTGTATTTTGTTGAGAAAATGTGTGAGTATATTTTTCCTGCAGCTTAAAGTATCATCTCCAAACCCAGAAACCAATTAAATCCTCAACATCTTCCCTTCATCTCCTAGGTTCTGTTTGCCACAGAGACGTTTGCGATGGGAGTGAACATGCCTGCCCGTACCGTGGTCTTTGACAGCATCAGGAAACACGACGGCACCGGCTTCAGAAACCTGCTGCCAGGTTCGGCACTCTCTCCGTCTCTGTCTGTGTTTTGTCTCTTTCATCAGAACTCACATTTATCATGCTCTTTCATCTCCGCGAGAAACAAACAGTGTTTGGAAACCTCTTTCATGTTTCAGGTGAGTACATTCAGATGGCGGGCAGAGCGGGCAGGAGAGGCCTGGACGCCACCGGCACTGTTATCATTCTGTGTAAAGCTGGAGTCCATGAGATGGCAGATCTGCACGTCATGATGCTGGTGACTTTCTTAATTATTTTTTTTAAGCTATTCATCAATCTGTTTATTGAATAACTGAAAAAAATAAAAGCAGGGGAAACTCTAATAATTGTAGACAGCAATGCAAGAAGACAAGCTGCCTGTATGGTTCTTTAGGTAACATACTCTTGTGTGTTTTAGGGTAAACCCACCGTCCTCCAGTCCCAGTTCAGACTCACCTACACAATGATCCTCAACCTGCTGCGAGTAGAAGCCCTCCGTGTGACTGACATGATGAGGAGGAGCTTCTCTGAGAGCCACAGGGACACTCAGGTAACTTCCTCCTACAACATCTTCTCTAACCGTCCTCCTCTTTGACTCTCTCTCTCACATCGTCCCTGAGTGATGAAGAATGTTATTAAAGCCTCTCCTCTCCTCTCCTCTTCTTCCTCCTCCTGCAGGCCCACGAAAAGAGGATCAGCCAGCTGAAGCAGTCGTTGTCCACTCTGCCTCCTCTGGACACAGACGGCCAGCTGTCCGACCTGTTGCCTTATTATCACACTGTGACGGAGCTTCGAACCACCACCGAGGCCCTCCAGGTACTCACACACACACACACACACATAAACACACACATATGGTCCCAAAGTAAAAGAAAACCCTCAGCTTTCATCGTGCTGTATTCTCCTCTCCCTGTCTGTGGTTTCAGCGTGCAATTCTGGAGTCTGTGAACGGGCTGAAAGCTCTGTCTGTGGGTCGAGTTGTCGTGGTCAACAACAAACAGCATCTCAATGCCCTCGGGGTTCTACTACAGGTTGATGTTTGATTTTCTCTGTCTGTGATTAATTCTGATTGAAGAAATTTGACTGTTTTTTAGCAGCTCCACGCTTGAGGAATGAATTAAAAGCAGCTTTACCAACACTGAGAAATACAAAACTACTGTTACTTCAAGCACCTAACCCTTCTATCTCTTCACATATTAAGAACATGTCATGACCACATGGAATTCCCTGTTTTATTGTTAGTCTTTAACCACAGAATAACAGTCATTAAAGCAGATATTTTGTCATTAAACACTGTTTGGAAACACCTGTTTCTACCTCTTTCCCTTCAGGTGTCCAGTGACTCTGTGAACCGCACCTTCACCGCTCTCATCATCTGTGAGAAAGGCAACGAGGAAGGGGAGGGCAAAAATCACACCGCTTTCCCTCACCTGTTCAACACAGCCCTCTTTATTCCAGAAGGTTGGTCACTCTATCTACTATATCTTTACGTCCAGACTTTTAATGCGTTAACTCAAACCACCCTTTGACATCTACATCACACAGAAAAATGTGCAGTCAGTCGGTCCAACACGAGGAGAAGCCTGTGAGATATTTCCCTCTTGTCATTGTCAGGTCCCTGCAGCCACACGGTGCAGAAACTGAAGCTCCAGGACATCACAGCCATCACAGTGAAAACCCTCAAAGTGATTCCAGACAGGATCATCGACAACTACAACAAGAGGCAGCAGCCACGATTCAGGTGGGACCTTAAATAAGAAGGGGGTTCTTATTGTGGCCTGTGTTAAAACATAGAGGGCAGTAGTGTCCTCTGATCCAACAATGAATTAAATATAACTGAACTTCTGCTCAATTGAATTGATTTGGAGCTTTTATTTACAAGTGAGTTTTTTTAAAACAGTCGTATCCTGCCAGTGGTTTCCTGCTATTCTCTCCACTGACAGCTGGTGGCAGTGAAGCAACAAGAAATACATCTTAAGCTAATGAGTGCTGAACAAGCAGTTCCTTTAAGTTGTTATATCACTGAAAACACACACCAGCTTATATGCAGAATATAAGCCCCATGAAAGCCCTTAAAAAGCTGTATAATCACTAATAAACCAACATACCCATTAAAAAGACAAAGGTGAAAGGGCTTGATAACATTTCCCAGGTTTTTACAGAGGTTGTTTAGATCTATGGTGTTGTTTTAGTTAGTTTGAGATTTACTTTTTTTTTGTGGTTATTTTCTATGCCTCTCACCACTGTTGGTGTCCAAGGGGACGTACAGTGCACACAGTGAGAGTGCTTTAATTTGTCTTTTTCCCCTGGATTCACACTGAGTGCAGTATGAATCACCACCAGGTAACGTGGGAATCTCTCCTGCTCTCAAGTTTAGCTCTTTTTTTTTTTTCACTTTTTCCTCTGGTGCATTCAATCACCTTGTCCCCTGCAATCCCTGGCTCATAAAGCTGTCTACATGTGTCAGCAGTACACAGCATGACATTGACGCGGTCAGAATCACTCATTATTAAGTTGAGATGTATTTTTTTCCACTTTGAAGCCAGCAGACCTGAGCAGCTGATCAGTGCGCTGCAGGCGGAAGAGCATGTCTGTGTTGTTTCTTCAAATTGTGCAAAAGGCTTTCTGGTGTGAAGTGCTGAAAAAATCACAAGTAGAGCGTAGACCGAAACTAAGATGAGTGCTCAGGTCGGAATCTTTCAAAATGATCTAAATTATGTGGCAGAAATGGCCTCATTTGCTGAAGTCTGTAACCTAGCTTGCATTCTGTTCCTCCTTGCAGTTCCTCATTACAGTGGCCGAGCTGATCGACGCCCGTTGTGGCTTGTACAATTACAAGTGACATAAAACTCATATAAGCCCACTTCAAAAATACTGAAATATCACTTTAAGAGGAAAGAATGTTTAACCCTCCTGTTATGTTTGTTTCTCTGGAACAGCAATCATGTTCCTGTGTCAATTTGACCCGGGGCATATTCAATTATCCAAAATTGTCAGAACCCCAAAAAATCCCAATACACATTTTTATTTTTTTTTTATTTTTAACTCCATTACTAACCATTTAAATCAAGATTTAGTGCAATGGTGTTCTTTAATCACAGATCATGGTTCATTGAGGATAACTCACTCGTTTTTCATTCAAATTCATATTAAAGCTTTTTTTATTGCACATTTGAAAGCCCTTAATATAAATACAGCAGGTTTTACATGACATAGATTTTTGTTTATTTTACTTTACATTTTGAATTTGTATGAAGTGATGTTGATAAATTAACACAACACCTCTTCTGTCACATGCTGCCCAGATTTTTATGCTGCATTTAGCTGGTTTGGAAGGCATATATTGCCTAAAATAGACTTTAAAAAGGGTCAATTTGACCCGCAACATAACAGGAGGGTTAAAGAGATGGACGGCGGGGCACTGGTGGACTAGCGGTCTAAGCGCCCCACATACAGAGGCTACAGTCCTAGTCGCAGGGGTCGCTTGCATGTCTTCCCCCGCTCTCTACTCCCCACATTTCCAGTCTGTCTTCAGCTGTCCTATCAAATAAAGGCAAAAAGGCCAAAAATGTAATTTAAAAAAAAAAAGGAAAAATATGGACGTCACAACTGTTCTCTGAAAGTGAAGCCCAATTGTTTAGAGCTCTCCCTGATGACTGGCAGCAGTATAGCCTGCCTCCTCCATTGTAACAGATAGGTCATGGGTCAAAGTAGAACATTTGAATACTCATCCAATACATTTTTCTCACACATGGTTTCTGTTGTAGTAGTGAATTCATATCATGCTGATTTATGTTTGGTTTTTTTTTTCTTTTAGATGTTTAATTTTAATCAGTTATTTGATGCAAAAAAGAGAGGACTAGATGGAGTGATTGTCAGCTCAGTTGACGATAGTTGCCAGAATAGCAGAGAAGAGGAGGAACATTCAGAACGAGACTCACTGAACTTTCCATAACATGACGTGACGTGAGCATTGCAGCCTGAGGGATCTTTGCCATTTTTTTTAAGGTAAATTGTTTGGGCATTGTTACCTTTATTTGATAGGACAGCTGAAGAGAGACAGGAAACATGGGGAGTAGAGAGTGGGGGAAGACATGCAGCAAATGGTCGTGGCAATGTGATGGTCGAACCAGTGACCTCTGCGCAAGGGCTATAGCCTCTGCGTATGGGGCACGCTTAGACTGCTAGGCCACCGGCGCCTCTCTTTGCCGTTTTATCAGGAAGTCAAACGTGTCCTTTAGTTAACAGAAGAGACCTCAATCCCACGGCTCCACCGGCCAGATAGCTCATGCCTTGGCTCTAAACTTTGTCACCAGTGCAATATAGAAGTGCCCATGGTGGCGGTATTTTGGCTTCACTTTATTGAAGTGGGAGGCGTGTTGCCCACATTTATACACAGTCAGTGGCTAAGAGACAGCAGGATGATTTATGTGAATCAGAATACCAAATATGTACAGGACAGAGGTTCAAGGATGAGGCTTTGTTCACAAGTAACCCAAATCCTCTGGTTGAGTCAGGGTTACATAAACCCACAAAGGTGCTGTTTGCTGATGTAGCAGGCCTGCTTCAAAACTAAATTTTCTCACTGATGATTTTTCTTTTCTCAAAGACACCACAGACAAATTGTTTTCTATAGTTCTCTATCTTGTTACCATTGACGAGAAGGCACTCAATAAAAGTGGTGCTTCAAGGAGGGCTGCAGATGCTTACTTTGTTTGAGATTTCTAAAGAGTTGGACTGTTTCCCCATGATGATGATGATGGACACTTGAGTCTATATTTAGGCTGCTATTGTTCTGCTACTACTTTGGAGAGCTTTGTCTTGCCATGACAGGTTGGTGCTCAAACCAGGACTCAATATTGGGGATTGGTGAGTAATGTTAAATTGCTTTAGCTGAGCTCAATCGATCAGGAAATCTTTAATTTAGTTTCTCCTCTTATAGTGAGCATTTGTGTCTTTGGTGTCGATCATTGTCTACCACATTTCAGTCAAAAACAAGGTTATCATTCTCGTACTCTTTCCCCCTCTCCTCCCACAGGCTTGACCCTCCAGGCCAGGCCATCTCCACAGCAACCCAGGAGCTTCTACGATTGGCCGAGGCAAGCCCCAGTGGATTAGCGAGCCTGGACCCCGTGAACGACCTCCAGCTGAAGAGCGTGGATGTGGTGGAGGACTCCATGAGGTTGCGTGTGCTGCAGGGGAGCCTGAGAGAGTTCAACTGCATCCACTCACCCACTTTCGCAGAGCAGGTGTGTGTGCGTGCGCGTGTGCACAGTGTTTTATGAGAGTTATTCATATTTTGTGATGAGGCAGGGGTTTTATTACACTGTTTGCTTATACATTCTTTTGTGCACTGATTGCGTATTTATGCAGCTAATTAACATCATACCCTTACATAACACACTTAGTTTGCAATTGGCCTCTTTTCATGCCTCCTTTCATTTCTCCCCTTTGTTCTGGCATCAGTTTCTGCTCTTCCCTCCATCATTTCTCCCTCTAGTTTCACTGTAATGACTTCAAACTCCGGCTGCAAGAATCTTCCTTCTGTGCCGCGTATCCCTGCGTCTCCCTGGCAGTCTGACTGAGGAGATAAGATGCAAGAATCTGGAACCGACTGTTTCTATAATTACACATATAGGCTTAGAGCTGCAGCTCATCGCTGTCTTGCAGGCGCGGCGTGTCATTTGAGCCATCTCACGCTCATTCACACAGGCTTCGAATACTTTGCAAGATAACAAGCTCTGTTAGCAGTATCAGTGTTTCCACTCAACACTGTACACTCCTGTTTGTCTTCATGCAGCTTTGTGGGTTTAATAAAGTGATGGTTAATGTTGTAATAGGCCTCAGTGGGTTTATGTTACATATCCACTCCTCTTTATCAGTGAGAGGACAATAGGCAGTTTTCTCCCCGCTACAATGCAGTGTTTCTTTTTTTATTTATTGTGCTCTAATCAAGTCAAGTGCTGCTGTACTGATGTTGTATGCGTACATTGAGGAACCGTGTTTTTGTGTGTTTCAGTTTGCTCGTGTTCAGGAGAGGATGAGTGTGCAGGAGGAGCTGGACAGGCTGCTGTTCCTGGTGTCTGATCAGTCTCTGTCCCTGCTGCCTGAATACCATCAGAGGATCAAGGTTTGGATCAAACATCGTAGCACTGTCCTCAACTGTTTTATGTCTTATAAACAAAGGTCAGGACAGGAACTCCCTCTGTGTTTCAACAACTGTGTAAACTCCATAAACACTGTTCCGTTCAACCGAGGACCGAAGTCCCAGGACCTTTTGAAAAGTACTACCCCCCAAGCAGGGGCTTTACAGGGGGGTGATTATCTACCCCTGAACTAAATTCAGACCCTGGTTCCTCCAGTCAAAAATGCACGTAGTTCAGGGGTAAAGTCCCTAGTTCTGGGGTAGAGTTCCTACGGTCGAAAAACGCCTATTGCTTCTGTACATGGGGCGAACACTTGCCTACCTTTTCCACTTCTGACCCTTAGAAGCTCCAGATGTGGCTGCAAATAAGTTATTTTCATTATTGCTAAAAGTATGTGATACGTACCTGTATATAAAATTTAAGTGGTTACTCATTTTAATTTAGGTCAAAATTGTAGTGTTTCATTCTTAAGGGGCCATGAATCTTGTAAATGTCAGCCTGCTGGCAGTGCCTGACCCAAAGTCTCAGGACCATTAAAGTCAAGAGGGTTCATCCTCTCAGAAACATATTGATTAGATTATTTAAATGGACTATTTATTGTGTAATAGAAGTTGTTTTTGTGTGTGGGGGAATTTGGGCCAAAACATTATATTTCCATTCCTCTCTCCTCATCATTTCACAGATGAGTTTTATTATCCAGCCATAATAACCTGAACAAACGCACTCAGAGGTTTTCTGTCTCGTCCTCCTCAGGTGCTGCAGTCCCTCCAGTACGTCGACAGCAACGGTGCGGTGCAGCTCAAAGGCCGCGTCGCATGTCAGATCAGCAGCCATGAGCTCCTGCTGACCGAGCTGCTGTTTGAGAACGTCCTGAGCCCGCTCGCCCCTGAAGAGAGTGCCGCCCTGCTGTCCTGTTTGGTCTTTACACAGAAAACGCAGGTGGAGCCGCACATCACCAACACGCTTCAGGAGGTAAGGAGGACGCGTTTGAGCTTTATGGAAGATACATAATTTAAAGCGACAGTCGTGATGTGTGTGAGAGCTGACATAATGTACAGACTCTGCCTCCTCCGTGGATGACTCACACACACACACACACACACACACACACACACACACACGCACACACACACACACACACACACACACACACACACACTCACTCATTTCATACTACATCATACTTGTGCAAATATTTTGGTGAACATCTTTGGCCCGCAGAAAGGACAGCAGGGATACTTCACCTGACTCAGCCCGGTTCCTCACTCACTTATTAATTCACTCATGTCTCCATCTCTGTCAAATACGCCTCTGCTGTGTGTGTGTGTGTGCATGTGTGCTTGTGTGTGTGTGTGTGTGTGTCTTGTTCTGCCCCTGATACATGAAAGTGCTTTACGAGCGCCTAAATTAGTCATGACCTGAGCTCTGCAGACCTGCCAGAGCACAGCAGACAGTTTGTTAAACAGATTTCTTGAACATAAATGACAAGGTCAGTCTGTTCACACTAAAAGAGCAGCAAGAGATGCGTTTAAGGATCGCGTGTAAAAGGAGAATCTTTCCCACAATTATCTCTTTCTCTCACTCTGTGTCCCTTTTGTCTCTTTCTCTCAGGGCATCGATCGGGTGCTGTCAGTGGCCCAGCGTATTGGAGAGCTCCAGAGGGATTGTGAGATCCCTCAGACAGCAGAGGAGTTTGTTGGACAGTTCAAGTTTGGCCTGACGGAGGTGGTTTACTGCTGGGCCAGAGGCATGGTGAGGTTCAACTCGGACGTGTCGCTTCATTTTTTAACCTGTTTACACCTGGTTCAAACAGAGAGAAATACATGTGAGGAGTGCAGTCTATTCATTTAACATTTTTAGGGTGATATTACTGATTATGGGAGGACTTCTGAAACTTCTGTGGCTCTCAAATGCTATATTTTCACACAACACTATGTTGACTTTGCTGATAGATGATTACATTTTCTTTATCATGACAGATAGCCCAAACAGTGGCTTAAACACACATCAAACATGAATGAAAGAAGAAGTTAATTCTTTGCAATAGCATGTTCTCATAAAGCTAGATGGTACACCTGTCAAACGGTAACGCAGGGGTCCTAATGCGAGCTCAGGGAGGACAGAAACTTCCCGTGTAGCAGAAGGGCAAAAGCTTGCTTGATCTTGATTTTCAGTATGAATACAGACCATGAAAGCAGCCTTGTGATCCAGGAGGAGTCAGAAAAGTTACCACAGGGATAACTGTCTTGTGGCGGCCAAGCGCTCATAGCGACGTCACGTTTAGATCCTTCCATGTCGGCTCTTCCTGTCATTGTGATGCAGAATTCACCAAGCGTTGGATCGTTCACCCACTAATAGGGAACGTAAGCTGGGTTTAGACCATCATGAGACAGGTTAGTTTTACTCTGCTGATGATGTGTTGTTGCGATAGTAATCCTAAAGAGGATTCTTCAGTTTCAACATTTAATAAGTTGTCTTTGCACTATTTTCAATTAAATAATTAGCAAACATCAAATTCATGGAATCAGGGTTGTAATTTTCCTGAAGTTAACTGTGGACATCTTCATCTTGTGTCCGTGTGACCATATACTTGGCATGAGCATATTCACACATGCACTGCACTCCTGAAAATGTCCTGTGTGAGGGCTGCATGTTTACAGTCGAACAGCCAACCCAGATTTTATCCAGACTTTTTTCCTGCCAGCACCCTGGTGGTAAAAAGTCCACATGAAGTCGAGGCAAAGCGACAGCAGGTAATCGTCTGGCACAGTCGTCGTCCGCGAGCAGGCAGGGTTATGACATCCTTTCTTTCTCAGCTTAACCATTTGATTCCACGCAGTAAGGGTGTGAGCTGCATTCAGTGTGAGCCTTACCCTTTGGAGCTCATTCGGCCCACTCTGTGTCCAGCATATGTCAAGTTTAAAGGGATATTTCAGGTTTTTTTAAGTGGGGTCGTATGAGTTACAGTACACTATTGCTCCTGTTAGCCACAATGTGTGCCGGTGATTTCTTCCCCTTTGATAAGAAATTTCCCAGAGGACCGGCAGGTAAGCTAGGCTACAATTCTCCGCGGACGGGGCCTCCTGTTTCGCGTAATTTCGCCAAAGTTAAGAAAATATGGTCCAGGCACTCATCATGGTGCAAATGCATGCACCAGTAAAAAAAATTGGAGCTATTCAGTTTGCCGTCGAAACCCCCTTACTTTTGGCACTATTTTTGGATGCACCTCGCAGACCGGTGTTCTTCCGCTGCATGAGCATGGATACACGCCGATCAGCTGTTTGGATCAACAAGCACGTAGCATGAACAAGTTGCGGTATCGGTATTTAGAGTGAATTAAACTCACTTTTCTGCAAATTTTAAAGATGGTACATGTCTGTCTTTATCCCAGCTGTTCAAACACGCAAACCTCCTGTAAAGCAGGGCGCTCTGGATGACGAGTGATGCAGACTGGAGTCGTATGTGAGCCGCTGGTATCCTCTGATTCAGAAAGGTCCAGAAGTATTGTTGTCACTAAGTCCCTCTCCCGACAGCAGAAGCCCTCTGGGTTTGTTGGCATGGGCTCACAGTTTACACACCGGTACGTTGGGTCTGCATCTGGAGGTCTTCCTCTGTAAACTCTGGTTCATAGAGAAATCCTTGTGTGTCCACAGTAAACAGCATGTAAACACTCATTTCTGCAGTTTGTAGTTTTTGTTCTTAAAAGTGTCTGCTAAAAATGCTACGTGCTTGTTGATCCAAACAGCTGATCGGCGTGTATCCGTGCTCATGCAGCAGAAGAACACCGGTCTGCGAGGTGCGTCCAAAAATAGTGCCAAAACAAAGGGGGTTTCTGATGGCAAACTGAATAGCTCCATTTTTTTTCTACTGGTGCATGCATTTGCACCGGGATGAGTGCCTGGACCATATTTTCTCAACTTTGGTGAAATTACGCAGAATAGGAGGCCCCATCCGCAAAGAAAATAGCCTAGCTTACCTGCCGGTCCTCTGGGAATTTTCTCATTAAAGGGGAAGAACTCACCGGCACGCATTGTGGCTAACAGGAGCAATAGTATACTGTAACTCATACGACCCCACTTCAAAAAAACTGAAATATCCCTTTAACTGAGCAGCAAGACACAGGGAGTGCATAATGTATCCATTCAGTTTCAAAGTAACACATTATGCACATACTCCAAACGTTCACATCTGGACTTTTATCCATTAACTTTGAGTGTAGAAAGTGACACAATTATAAACATTGAACACACCTTTACATAAGAAAGAACCCCAGTAATCACCAACTTAGGGAAGTCCAAGTAACGTGTTGGTCTTTTCATACATTTCTATCGCTTGATTTTGCAATTTCAGCAAGTTCCCATAGACCTCCTGTTATCTTTTGCCGTGAATCCACCCTGCCCTGTCTACACTTCATAAACTCTTTAAGGGGAGTCGGGTACATGCCATCAGATGGAACAAAACTGTGGTGCAGTGGTTCTATTTATGAACTTATGCACTGAGAAAGAGGAACACACACAGTATGTGAGAGCACCTGCACAGTTACTTACTGATGAGCTAATTATGCTTCTTTGTAGGAAACTTCCTTGTACATGTTGAGTTGATATTAACTCGGTAACAGTCACGATTATGGAAATGTGAAAGGGCAAGTCTTGGAAAATATCATGACCTGAATGTCATGAATTTTCCTGGAAGGTATGAAAGTAACATCTTCTTTCCTTTTCCTGATCATCATCTTAAGATCCAGAGGTGTGTCTGCTGACTTCCCGTGTTAGGTTTTGGACTGATGTATCTCTGGTACTCACTAACAGCGTTAACACCTCATGTATGATGCAGTTTGAGATCTGAAAGCTAGACTTGTTTTGCCCGTCTGGTATTTATGATAATTATAGAACACTTAATGCAGATTTTTCATGTTCAGACACAAAGAAACTACTTGTTCCCTTTGTTGTATCACCTCCCTCACACCCTGCCTTGTCTCGCCTCCTTGTCTCAGCCATTTGCAGAGATCGCCATGCTGACAGACGTCCAGGAGGGCACGGTGGTCCGCTGCATCCAGCGCCTGGACGAGGTGTTGAAGGAGGTGCGTCAGGCCGCCCGCATCGTGGGTGACTCTGTCCTGGGGAGCAAAATGGAGAAAGCCTCCCTGGCCATCCGCAGGGACATCGTCTTCACCGCCTCCCTCTACACCCACTGAAAGACGAGGAGCGATGCTTGCAGCCGAGTGTTTGTCTTATAGTGTGAAAGGCGTGAGAAATGAAGGGGGAGGTAAAGAGATGGTGTAAATTAAAACACAAAGTGCTGTATGTGCCTATAAAACATGTTGATGTTTACATGAGAACCACTGGAAATGAAGAAGGGAACGATTTTAACCAACTGACCAAAGTACAGACATGAACAATGGGTTGTAATTTTTTGTACAGTAATAAAAATCTGTATTACAAAATAAATCCTCCTTTTTCCTTAGATAATTGTGGAATTTCAAAAGGTTGTGTTGCATGCATCTCTCCTCCTGACACCCTGAGAACAAACTCCCCCTGATGGGAAATCTGACAGAGAATCATTTGAGGACAACCTGCATGAGAGGAGAAACCTGAGTTGGTGAAATGTCACGCAAGGAAGGAGAGAAATCCCCCCTTTTTTGATTCTTTTGTGGAACTGCAGACAAGAATGTGATGTTTCTGCACAGTGCAAATGCATTTCTAACAGCTCGGGCTGTCGCTTTAAGACAACGATAGCTTTGTGTCTGATTAATTCAATGTACGGCGACGCGTTAGTGGAGAAACCTTATTAGACTCGCAGCCCCACAGAGAGGGGGAGAGGGAGAGGAGAGGCACCGAGCAGAGCTGCGCGCTGGAGGATAATTGGATTTATTTAAAGTGATCGTTACATTGTGGGTGTTTTCTTAAGATGAAGACATCTTGAGAATGGGTTTGGAGTAGAAAACGAGAGTCTGCAACATTGCACACAACCAGAGGAGCGATTTTCTCCATCACAATACATCCGATCAGAGGAGGAGGACAGAAGATCGTGAGGTATGTCGTCGGAAAAACACGGTAAGCTGCTTTTTCTTCGATATGTCTCATTTTGGAGCCACTTTGGATTGAGATGTGATGTTTCCCCCCCCCTAAATGTTACATTGTTGGGTACACATCAGCATGTCGATATCTTTTTGTCGGTGTCATCTGCATCTCCATCTCCATCCGCTGTTAGTGTGCACACACACACAGCGCTGTTTCTGTGGTAATGCACCGATGTGTGGGTGCAGCCTGCGGGGGGAAATCACCCATTTGGGGCCCCCGATTATAACAGGGGGTTTAAAGTGGCATCAAGACACTTCATGTGTTTGGATGTATATTAAAAGTGGAAAGTAGGGGTGTAGTTGTGTATTTGATGCCTTAAACTGCAGCAGTATATTTCATTACAGGCCTCTTAATAGTTTATAATATTGTTCATTTTTATTTTTCAGTGCTGTGATCATTACGCAAAAGGCCTACGTCCATCTCATACTGTAGACAGGAGTGTGGGTGTCCTCTGCGCGTGCACGACTTCTCTTGCGCGTGTCATATAGCCTTAATTAATAATCTTCATCGTCTGCTGCACCAAAAAAAATAAAATAGTACATTTTCCTCTGTCTCTGGGTTTTCCTTTTATATCATTCAGTGTATAAAAGAGACAAATATTGGTGACGCAGCATTATGTTGTTTAAATAAATGTATAAAGGCCAAAATGAGACGCATTAAGTTGTGAAGAAACTGTAAAGAGCTGTAAAGGGCAGCTTTAGCTCAAAATGGGACGTGGCTATGCTGATAAAAGAGCAGTAGATGGCTTATAATGTTATTTATGGGCATAAAAACATTGTTTACAGATTAAAGCTGCTGTTGGTAGGAATGGTGTAAAAATGTTAATTTTTTTTCTGATGGGTATGGAGAAAAGGTCATAATGCCAATCGGTACTCATCGGTAAGTGGAGTAATTTGAGACTATCACACAATCTCTGCGCTTTCCAATGCCTTTGTATGAAGCAATGTTATTATCCCCCTTGTTCCAGTTATGATGGACCAATCATATCTAATCCTACGTCCTCTGATTGGTTTTGAGTCCAGCACTATCATGACTGTACACGCCGATCTGTGCTGGGCTAAGAGGAAATCTGGTTTGGAGGGATAGTGTTGACATTCGAAGTCCCTCTCTCTGAACAGATGTTTACTCTGTGACTACCAACAGCAGCTTTAATATAAGGTGGAGATAATGTACAGAGTTGTACGGAATCGCAAAGCCAACATTTATCCGTTTAATAATAATAATAATAATAATAATAATAATAATAATAATAATAATATATGTATTTATATAGCACCTTTCAAAACACTGTTACAAAGTGCTTCACAGCAAGGGTACAAATAGACAGGGAAATTAAAATAGCATTAAAAGAAAGGAAACACATTAGGTGTAGGACCTGAGCTGTTAAAAGTGCGTGAAAAATACAGTGTGGTTGTGCTGAAAATACAGTGATATGGCAATTGAGCCACTAAAATAGTAAAAGTGGATACAGAATAACACAAATTAAAAACAAAACAAATATTAAAATCAGCGCATTTATTCTAAAAATGCCTTTCTATAAAAGTAAGTTTTGAAGAGTGATTTACTGTTTGAGACGTCCTCACTTCCTCAGGTAGGGCGTTCCATAGTGACAAGGCGAGCTGGTGGAACTGAAAGGAGAGATGAAGAACATAAGCAGCGGCTGGGTTTGTAGGGTGTTAGTAGATTTGTAATGTACTGTATGATGGGTCGAGTGTATGTAGAGCTTTGAAAGTGATGAGTAGAAGTTTAAAATCAATCCTATACCTAACCGGTAGCCAGTGAAGGGAAGCAAGAATGGGGGTGATATGGTCTGGCTTCTGACTTTTGGATGAGCTGTTGGCGAGAATTGGATTTAGTCACTCTGTTGTCCAGTGTTAACAGATTTATGCCAAATCACAACAAACGTTATCTCAAGACACTTTTACAAATATAGCAGGTCTTAACCGTACTATGTTTTATTATAAACAAAGACCCAACATCAAAACAGGATAAGATCCAGTACCCTCTTACTGACAGGACTCGATCTTATCTCATCTTAATCCACCATGAGCATTGCTGCTTGCAGTATTTAGCAAGTTACAGAAGCAAGGACAAACTTCCTTTAGCAGGCAGAAACCTCAAGCAGAACCAGATTCATGTTAGACAGACATCTGCTTCAACCGAGTTAACATCAGATAATCATAAGGCTCAGGGTTGCACAATGTGAGAAACAAACGGAAACAGGCGTAATTTATCTCATCTCATCTGTTAGTAGATATCCAGCTTTCTTATCCGAAGATGACGAGAACAATAAGACAAGATCTTGTGAAACACCTGACATTAAGTCCTTATTACATATAAATTATCATTGTTAGCTCAAGATAATGAGATAAACAAGTTGGGATCTTGACAAGCTAACCAGAATTATTTGGAAAACTGAGTAAATAAAATGTAGATGCATGTTCATTTAGGGCTTCCATGGAATGGAAGGACAACTCTGTTCTATGCAAATTCAGGAAAGCTCTGTATTGTGAAAAAAATAGAGTCAGCATTGTTGGACAAACACTCAAACTTACAGAAATATGACCTTTAATTGTTCTCTAGTAGAACAGTTGAGAGGAAGAAAACAACAGACAAGTATCATTAAAAATAGTAGAGAAAGGTAAAGCATTAAACTATAATACATTTTAATCGGTAGAATGAATATGTATATTTTAAGGATATGTTTTTAGTGTTCTTTCGGCTTGTATGTTCTTTTACATTTGTTATAACAACTGAATGCAGTTTTCTGGCACATGGGTAAGAAAACCAGCAGTATGAATCATCCCTTAAACGGCCCTTCATTCATTATTTTTATATATTTGGACTCCTCATACCTCACTAGTAGGTAAAATTTAGACCCAGAACTGATTCTCTACAACTTATATGTGGAGCATTAATTCTGCTCTTTATTATGTAATGATAACTGAAATTGGGAGTGTTATTTCACGACCATGCAGAGCTTGAGAGACGGTTAACAAACACTGTGGCCCTCTGAGGCAAATCCACACTGTAGTTTCCACATCATTTGACACAACACAACATTGATCCTGAAATAACCTCCATCATATCAAAACATTCAAATCCAAATCCCGACACATAAAAAAAGAAAACAGGTACAGTTAGTTTGTTAGTTTATTTGTATTCATCGTGTCATGCACCAGAAAGGTACCCAGCCCATATGGACTTACAAGACACTAAAACAAGACAGGAGCAACAACATAAGCAAAAAGTACAATTACATTACCGCACATGTCCAGCAATGATTTCAAATATTTAAAAAACACAAATATATACTCTATATAAATATATATATACTCTATATAAATATATAAGTGAATGTCTGATAGTACTATGGCTAGAACTGGTTAAGAAAACGTGACCATCAGCCCTGTAAGATGTAAGCAGGAAAAGACTGATCTGAAATGTCCAGCAACTCAGTATTATTCAGTTAACCTGATACTCCAGTCATCAAAACATTCAAGTTATTGGACAAGCATTTAAACATGCAGGATATTTGACTTCAAGTTGAGTGTACAGGATTTTTAGGCATCACATCATTGTAATAAAAACGTCTGCACAAATCAATCAATCAATCAATCAATCAATCAATCAATCTATCTATCTATCTATCTATCTATCTATCTATCTATCTATCTATCTATCTATCTATCTATCTATCTATCTATCTATCTATCTATCTATCTATCTATCTATCTATCTATCTATCTATCTATCTATCTATCTATCTATTTATCTAAATTCATTCAATCAAAAAATTACTTTGAAAAAATAAGAGATCAGTCAGATTATGACACATTAATAAGGCTCCCAGTGACCTGAACAATCCTGATCAATCCTCACATCAAACTTTGCCAGTAAAGAGACATAGTTTGAGATTCAGATTCTTCCCACTTTGAATCCAGATGTTTTTTTTATCCCTCATGTTTGCTAAACTGTTGTCACACTATGACCTTTTTAAAGGTGTCCCATCTCTTTCCTCTCTCGCTCCTCTCCTCCGCTCTGTTTCTGGTCCAGTTCCTGCTTGTGACAGAGTTTGAGGTCTGTTACATAAAGCCTGGTCCCCAAGCACAAGTCGTCATCCCTCATCACTCACTTCGCTCTCTCTGACTGCCTCCTTCTTTCTCCATCCCCACTATACTCTTCGCCTCCTCCTCCTGCTCCTCCTCACGTCTCTGCCAGAAAACATCACCGCACCTTGACTATCTACCTGCTGTGAAAACATTACACCTCATCAGTCATTTTGTACTTTATCAAACACAAGGGGAGAAGAGGTGTGAGCCGGAAATGATACAACGACCAAAGTTAGTTTGTTGCTTCCAGTGGTGTAAGAATTACTCTGACCTTTAACTTGAGTAAAATTATCAATGCAGTAATGGAAAAACATTCCGACACAAGTAATAAATACTCAATTAGAAATGGTACTGACAAATGTGTTGTACACTTTAAAGCTCCTGTGAGGAATATTTAGATGTTGATGATCCTCTAAAGCCCTGTATCCACCAAGCGGCTCGGTACGGCATGCATTTTGTGGCGTTTCCATTGACTAAAACCGGGACAGGTCCCCAAATTACCAAGCCGTACTGTCCCACTTTTTGGTACCCTTATGTTGGGGTGCCAGACATACCGATCCGACCCCAGAACGTGGAGCTAGAAACACTGCAGTCCGTTGATTCCAATGCCAACACATAACCCCACCATGTTTAAATCTCCAGTGGACTTCGAGAAGATAACTTTTATTGTTTGGAAAATGGCGTCAAGAAACAGCGTTCCATGGTCGACCGTGGAGGTGCAGACCTTCCTCGTGTTTTTCCTCTTCATTGCATTTATTAGCAGGGTATACTGTGTCGCGCTGCCATGACGTCACGCTATTACATAGCTGATGCGGCTATCGGCATCCGGCTTACACGCCGCCCACCAAGTAGGGCACGGTTGGCTGTGGAAACGCAAACAGGATCAGGCGTTACCGATCTGACCCGTACTAAACTGTACCGATCCATACAAGACCGCTTGGTGGAAACAAGCCATAAACAACCTACAAACACAAATTAGACCAAAATTTAAAAGATTGATCATTTATATAAAGGTTGTTTTTTAATGCCTGAAAATGCTATATAAAGTCATATATAGTGATAAACCACTTCATAATACAAATGCTGCATTTATTTGTAAAATCAACAAAATGTGATTTGAAATTATGCAAAAAAAACTGCTTTCTTTGTTTCTTTGAGTAATCTACTAACTAAAGTCTACAATGCTTCATATCAAACAGACCGTGTTCATTTAGCTCATTCTCTAATCTTCGGACTGCTCAAAGCACTTCTACATTACATATAACATTCACCCATTCACACCACATTCATACACTGATGCCAGAGGCTGCTTTGTAAAGCGCACATCAGTACTAACTAATCACACATCGATGGCACAGCACCGGGGGCAGTTTGGGGTTTCCCAAGGACACTTTGGCATGTGGACAGCGGGACCTGACAAGCAAGACTTCTCCATTCACACTTTGGGATCCTTATAGTTTTGTCAGACACCATAACAAACTGAGCCTCTAAGTTGCAAGAATAAGCAGTTTTAATGGACGTAACTTTCCCCCCTGTAATTGCCCCAAAGGTTACAGGACTAAGATGAATGTCTATGGATGGTTTTTCCGTTGCTCTGTACGTTTCCTGCCGACTATGATTGTCTCTTTTCAGCTGGGGGAGTTTAGGGCTGGCCATAAAAGATTTCTTTTGTTTTTGTGTTTGTTTGTTTGTTTTTTAAGTCTATTTTTGGGGCTATTATGCCTTTGTTCAGAGAGATAGGACTGTGGCTAGAGAAGGAAACAGGGAAGCAAGAGTGGGGAATGACGTGTGGCAGAGGACCATGGGTTGGAATCAAACCTGGGCTGCTGTACATGAGGCACATTATTTAACCACTGACCATGATGTTCTTTTGACTATTTTTTTTTTTTAATTCCTTTTTTAAAGTTATATTTTAGGCCTTTTTGCCTTTATTTGATAGGACAGCAGAAGAGAGACAGGAAATGTGGGGAGTAGAAAGTGGGGGAAGACATGCAGGAAATGGTCGACCGGCCGGGAATCTAGCCAGCGACCCCTGGGACAAGGTCTGTAGCCTCTGTATGTGGGGCGCTTAGACCGCTAGGCCACCGGCGCCCCTTTCTTTTGACTATTAGCATCAGGGGAAGTTTAACTAAATAACAATTATATATATTATTGGGCCTTTTTACCTTTAATGGACAGGACAGCTGAAGAGAGACATGAAATATGGAGTGTAGGGAGTGGGGGAGGATATGCAGCAAATGGTATCTGGCTGGAATCAAACCTGCAACCTCTGGGACGAGGGCTTAGACCGCGAGGCCAGTGGCACCCCTAAATAACAATTACATTAACCTAGCTAACATTACAGATCTAAAATGTAGCATTAGCAGTCGTAGCAGGATAAAAAGGGGCCTCCTAGCTAATACTGTGTAGGTATGCTAACTAATTCTAGCATGAATTGGAAGCGTTTTCTGAGAGAGCATTTAAAGACCAGGTGAAATGAATAACCTGTGATTAAGGGGCTTCTGCGTACTTTTCTGATTGTGAGTCAGATAACATGGACACATGAAGCTGGACTACTCTGATAGTCAAACGCGGCATTGTTGCGTCATTAACACACACAGGATTGACCATGCCTCCACAATATAGAGAAAAGGTCTAACAAGTAAAGTTATCTGTGTTTGAACTTGGTTGCGTTGTCATATTTGCTCTCAAATTTTTTGATGCATTATAAGAATGTCAACTTTGATATCACAAATTAATTTATAGTACTTTGAGACTAATTTCCAAAGGCTTTAAGTACTGAATGTGGCTTAATGCACTCTTCACTGCTGGACGCTTCGAACAGACTGTCAGGTCATTTTTTTTCCTCTCTGAAATGCCTCATTTCTGAACCACTAATAACATTTTTATGAAGAGAGAAGGAGAGAGAAAGGTCTCGGCTCTCTGAATGTGAAATGTCAATCTCCGTCGTCATTAGCACTCAGGCTGCACAGGTTTTCTGTCTTTGAAGTCTTTGTGTGAAGCTGCGATCAGTCTGCTTTCCTTTTCTCTAACAGTGATATAAGCACAGGCAACATGTGGACGAATGTTCTCTAACTGTGTAGAGTTAGGTAACGTGCCCTCACTTTCACATCTCTCTCTATTATTATTCTTCCTCTGCTATTGCTATTTGCGTTTCCTTCCTACATGTTTTTTTTTCTAATCTTTCCTCTATCATCATCCCCTGCTTTCCTCTCAGGTCTCGATGAGTCCGGCCGTCAGACCATGCAGCCTCCTCCGTACCTCCCTGGCCCACAAGACCCGAACGTCCCCCAACATCCGAACATGCAGCCTGCTCCAGGCACCCAACCCAACTACCCTCCTCCTCCACCTCCTCCAGGATCAGAGGGATACCTCCAAGAAACCCAGTTCCACTGCGGCCCGATGGGACCACAGGGAGCTCCACAGGGCTACACGGTCCAGACGCAGGGCCCTGGAGGCGCCATGCCTCACCCGCCTGTAGGATACCTCCACCCAGGCTACCCGCTCCAGCTGCAGCCCTGCACAGCCTACGTACCTGTCTACCCCATGGCATCGGTGAGTCAGAGACAAATAAAGATTTCACAGGTCTGACATCAGGCTGCAGCAGGATTACCCCAGACTCAATTAGTTCTGTTTCCACCTCTGGTCACAGATACAAGTTATTTATTTTGTTGTCAGTCCTTCACAGTGACAGATTCGATGGCTGAAATACTCACAGCTAAATAAAGTTGCATCATAGTTTGAAGTTTCTTGGAGAGATGCATGTGATGTGCTAAAATTGAACGGGAAAATACAGGCAGAGTTCTGTTGTCTCAGGTGGGGGGGCATATAAGATGCTGATCCCCAGAAGTGCTTTCAATTTTAGTCAATTTCTGGAGTCACAAGACCGAGGTTTCCCCACAGTAATTACTGAATCAATGATTGTCAAACTACTCTCCTCATCTATGTTGTCTTTATTGTCTTATGAAAACCTCTGACATGTTGACTCCAGCCCTGGCTCTGCTCAATGTGACGGTTTGTTGTAGTTAAGTGAAATACTTTCTGGTGATAACACAGTGTTTTATTCTGAAAATTAACCAGACGTTTTCATTTTGTTTTGGTGACTGACTTCCTGTCCTGCTTAAGATACTCTTTGCTGATTGATGCTTCCTGCTCCGGCATCTGGCAAAAAAATTGAAGTCTTGGGTGTCTGATCCGGAGGGCTCTGGCATACCGGATCAGAGACACAGCCGGAATGCAACAGAGCAGATCCAGTAGTGTAGAAACCTATCAGATCAAGGGCCATGACATATTGAAGATGGACTGGATCTGGTGGGATGCGGCCGTTAGTCCCTCCTCTGACAGCCAAAAAGCTGATCATAGTTTGGATTTCTGACTGGCACCTAGGGTAGCCAATAAAACTCAAGGGAGAGCCCATGCCATCCCTCTGGACACGTCCCTGTCACACTGAGGAGATTTTTGTCCAGATGTTTTCATCAGCAGACTTGGATGGTATGGCTTCTGTTTACCTATTTGGATGTATTTAAGGGGGACAAATGCAGAAGTTTACAGAATAGAATAATTACAGATTATTTGCAGTACTTTTCCTCAGATGGGCTTCAATAACAGAACATTTACATGGCATTTGAAATTTACTCAAGTCTGTGTAGCAGCAGTTTTGATCAATCAAAAGCTGCATTGCATTATTAAGTGTGGTTAGAATGAATTGGAAAGGCATACATTGTTTGTTCAATGCACATTGCACACCAGTTAATATGAAGTATTTCATGTGGAATACGACCCACTCTCTGGATCTTTGAGCCTTGCTGATGAACTTGCTGCTGAAATGATACCAATCAATTTTACAGTTGTTAGTATTTAGTGTGAACTCTTCATCATTGGTGGTTTCCAATCAGGATGTTGGGGGAGGTCCCAGTTGGTCATTTTGGAATAAAGCTTCAGTTTTCTCAAAGGCACAGTGATCATTTTACACACAGCTGTGGCTTATCATTTCAAATGTCTTGTCACCTCTTTACTATAATCTCTCAGAAAGGCTTAAAAATCAGAAGAAGTAAACATGAGCCTTCGTCAAACCTGTCAAATTCTACAGGTCTCCCCACCAAGTGAACTGAATCTAAAACTACAGCTGTGGTTCAGTCTTCTCCTCATCAGTCTTGTTTAGTAAATACACTTTTAATTAATTAATTAAATCCATGTGTGTGCACATGCTCTATAGTGTACAGGACTATAGGAGTGTAGATAAAGAGCAATGCAGCAATGCACTTCACTGACCTTGCAGGCATACTGCAATCTCCTCCTCCATTGTGTCTTCTTTTTACTCCTCTTCTTAAGGACAGTTCTCTGTCAGCAGGGGCATGTCCAGAAGGTGGCCGAGGTTTGGGAAAGGACCCTCCTTGGATTCTGATTGGCCATTCCTGGTGCCACTTTAAAATCCTAAACTATGATTGCTTATTTTCATTGGCAGAGACAGGACTTAGTTCAAATTCAGCCGATTGGGCTGTGTTGCAACCATAGACTGTATAAAATATGGACGTAGGATCCGTGACGTCACCCATCTGTTTCTGAAGAGCTGTTTTGAGGCCAATCGTTGGCGGCAGCCATATTGCTGCTCTCGAGTGATTGTGACATAAAGAGGCGGAGTTTGAGCCTCCTAGCCAACAGCTGCAGTGTTCCCGCAGGCAGCTGTGCCTCTCATTGGAAGACTCGTAATCTCAATATTTCCTAATTTGATGCGTTAGAAATAAATTCACCTCCCTACAGTGTGTGCCGATTGAGAAATGAGCTATCCAGACTACACTCGTCTTTTGTACCAGGCTGTAAACATGTTTATTTCTGCTGTAAAGATCGTCTTTTTCCCGATCATGTGTATCTGACTACCGGTACTTCCGGAGCCAGCCTCAAGCGGATCCTCGATGAACTGCAGTTTTTCGCACTTCCATATTGGACTCATATTTTTAGACCGGAGGTTGCCGCTTGGTTGCAACATGCTGCCAGAAATTTACTTCAAATCGAATTAAGAAAATTTCCTTTTATTTGGTTCTTTAAATTGTAAAAGAAAACTTCTCTCACATCAGTGTCACAAAACAGGGACCCAGTAGAAGAATCAGTCCATCAAAACTGATTGAAACCTTGCCAATACATTTATTTGGACAGTTCAACAGTGTGCAGGTATTTTTACTTTAGACATACATTAAAGATTAAAATTTAGGAGATTTATGAGTTGCAACCCTGTTGTGCTACTTTTTTAAGATAAAAAAAATTACACACAGGGATATAACATCTGTATGATACTTAAATATTAGCAGTTAATGTAGATATCTTTAGTGGAGATAGAAAGGGTAAATGAATGTTCTTCATTTTTATTTTCGGCCACCCCTGCATAAGTCAGCCCCCAAGCTGGGCACCCTGGTCTGAAAAGTCTGGACACGCCCCTGTCTGTAAGCTGCTCTCTTGTTTTAACAGCACTTCTTCTCACTCTCTGTTTTCTTATCTTCCTTCCCTCAGGGTCAGCCCTACATGCCAGCTGCAGGAGGCCACCCAGCTATCCCACCTGGCCAGATTCATCCCATGCAAATGCCACCCAGCATCACCCTGATGGACCGTCGGCCACCTCACGACTACCTGCCCATCGCCGTGCTCACCACTGTCTGCTGCTTCTGGCCCACAGGCATCATCGCCATCATCAAAGCTGTGCAGGTAAATGACACCTTCTGAAATCTTTTGATCTTTAAAGGCCCATTAACATAACGTGGCCCTTAAAAGAGACTTTGTAGTGTAAATGGCCCCTACAGTCACATTATGCTCAGAAATGTGCTTTGATTTTATGTAACCCTGTGATAAGAATTCCAGTATACAGAAAAGTGAGATGCTAAACTTCCCACCCTTTTTAAACCTTAATCATTGGTATTTATAAAGTTGGTATACACATTAATGGCTCACTCCTCTGGTCCATTTTTGATTCAAAGCAGTCCAAAACAGCAGCTTGTCCTGTGAGCCAATGTGTCATAACCTGATGCTGGAGGTAACCATCTAGCTTAACTTGACCCATGCTTTAATCCTTTTTAAACAGTGTTTCCATAAGGTCCGATCAATTTTGAAGCTAATCTTAGTGATTGTAGTGTGACATATGTAAGGGACTCATTGGACTTAAATACAGTGGTCCCAAATTCAGCTTCTTGTCCAGTTCTTAGATTAATGTCCAAATGTCCACAGGCTGAATGAAATTCTTCCATTATCCTTTGCTACCATAGACTGTATAAAATATGGACGTAGTATCCGTGACGTCACCCATCTGTTTCTGAAGAGCTGTTATGAGGCCAATAACAGTCGGCGGCAGCCGTATTGCTGCTCTCGAGTGATTGTGACGTAAAGAGGTGGGCTTTGAGCCTCCGAGCCAACAGCTACAGTGTTCCCACCTGTCAATCAAGTCAGCTGTGCCTCTCATTGGAAGGCTCGTAATCTCAATATCTTCTAAATTGACGCATTAGAAATAAATTCAGCCCCCGTACAGTGTGTGCCGATCGAGATATTAGCCAGCAAGGCTACACTTGTCTTTTGTACCAGGCTGTAAACATGTTTATTTCTGCTTTAAAGATCGTCTTTTTCCCATTCATGTGTATGTGGTGTCCGGTACTTCCAGAGCCAGCCTCAAGCGGATCCTCGATAAACTGCAGTTTTTAGCACTTCCGCATTGGACTCATATTTTTAGACCAGAGGTTGTCGCTTGTTTTCTACTTGACATGCTATTCATTTATTTTACCTTTATTTAACCAGGTAAAAAATGTTTGAGAACCAGTTCTCATTTACAAACATGACCTGATACTATGTCCATTTATTATACAGTCTATGGACATGTGACATCCATTTACACACTGACAGCAGAGACTGCTGTGTTAGTTATCACGATGAGCCTTCACACAACTTAAAACCTTGTTAGTAATTGATCTTTAAGCATCTGAATTGTTATTTTTGATTTCATTATTAAAATGATTCAGAATAAAGATAAACTGTAAACAGGAGAAGAAAGCAGCCACAGCAAAGTCAGGATTCTTTCCAGACGTTTAGAGATACTTCAGCTCAGTGAACTATGCTGCTGTGCCCTCATTACACCTACACATCTCTATATGACTTCAGTATTAAAGACATAGTCTGCTCTTTACAAGCCTTTTGCTGATGCCTTTTAACACAAAAGTGAAGTCGGGCGTGATGCCAGACATGTAAAGGCTCAGTCTGGTGGCTTTCATGCCTGTTGTTTGCCTCTGTAATGGCAGACTGTGCTGACCAACATGCACACAACACACCACATTACGTAACTGCACCATTGTCGCTGCAACGGGATGAAATGGATTTTTTCCTCTGGGCCTGCTCAGCTGGCTTTGAGCTGAATCGAGCTGACAAGGCATGGACCCACCGGTCTGAGCTGTGTGTGATGTTACGCTGTGTTAATGTTGTGGAGTGTGGCCTCTTTCTGCACATCGGGCCTGTGCTGCAGTGAAATCGATCCATTCATGGTGTTTTATACTCTCCTACTCCCACTCGTGCATCCTCTTGTTACATAACATCTAATTTTCTCCTCTCTCTCTCTTTCCCACACATCCGTCCCCTCCCTGCTGCATCACATAGGTGCGTACGGCAATAGCCAGAGGGGACATGGTGACGGCGGAAATAGCCTCCCGCGAGGCACGCAACTTCTCCTTCATCAGTCTGGCTGTTGGCATCGCCTCCATCGTGCTGTGCACCATCCTCACGGTGGTAGTAATCATAGCCTCGCAGCACCACGACGACGACTGGGAGCCATAACTCCACGCCACTATCAGAAAGAACAAAACATGGCATATTTTAGCTAGCTAAATACTCTCAATTATTTTGAGGAAATAGGAGCACTGAAGATGCAACACAAACTGCTACTGCATTGCTGGCCCTCTGTGAGCAACAACACACACAGCTCTGACTTTAACCTGTTGCCATCAAACACACCGACAACCAAAAAACAACCAATCACAACTCATGTTGAAACACCAAATACAGCAGCTGTTAAAGAGGTCCAGTATTGCTGTTAGCACTGCGTTCGCTTAATATTTACACTGAAATATGAGCTGCAAGAGGTTAACAATGCTCCTTGCATTAACAATTAATTTGATGCTGATTAATTCATTTGGATTATTTAGTGGATGAGAGGACAGATGGCTCTATCTACTAAATGTGCCCACACAGGTGTAGTTTTTGGATAGTTTAAAGCTCATTTTAGTTAAAAAAAAATTAAGTTTTTTTCTCCTTTGAAAACATAAAAAGTGCCATGTTGAATGAAAACAGTGTTATTGCTGACAGACTGGGACATGAGACTGTGTAACTGACCTAAGATGTACGGGGGGGCTGATCAATACAAATTTAACCCACCAAATGGAGACCGGACTGGCAGAGCATCTAATGTAACCAAACAGTATTTATTGAGATTGGATGTTTGTGTGTTACATGGACATGAGATGAAACATAACCTCTGTTTTTGAATTAATTTAAACTCTGTTATTTATTGATTTATTTAATATCTACCCATGCACCAACTTTTTCTGCTTTAATTTACAGTATATCAATACTTTATTGCAGCTATCTGGCACTTTGCAATTGGCTTAAATTTGATATCTGATGATGATTTTGCACTTTGTAGTAACTACATGAGATGACGCGGCTGCTTACATTCATAGTTCTTATAGTGCATGCTAATTATAGATTCAAACTAACAAGCGTGTGGTGCAAAAATAGCTTGTCTCCCATCTATTGGTGGAAATATTTCCTTAAACTTGTCTAGAAATATGTGTTATATAGTATTTTTCAAAATGTCAAACAAGCTGCTGTAAAAACAAGAATATTAAGGAGACAGTTAAGATGATGAGTATTTGAATTTAAGATTTACTAATATTGATTTCTGCGAGTATTTCACAGTGTATTGGCCTATTTTGTGTTGCACATCTCTGAGCTATTTATTCAATCTGACACTGTATATGAAACTGTAGTGCAACGATAGACTTATGCGGCGTCATAACCCTGCATGTCATCCTCAGTTTGTTTCCATTTGTCTTAAAAATTGAGGCTAGATGTGAAGGCTGTGAGCTCCTGTGACGTCAATTCACTGGTGTAAACACAAAGAGTCAGGCGGAGTTCGCTCCACGTGAGTTTCCATAATGTAGCGTAGCTCTGAGCGGCAGGTGTGCTGCTGTTTGTATGAGCTGTAACAACACAGCGTGAATATTATGTGAGGGTTGATGGAGTTACAGAAGAACAGAAAATGAATGTTTTTAATAGACGAGTGAGAAAATATTAATGCCTATACTGTATTGTAGCACTTTCTGCTCTTTAAATTCTGTCCGCGGTTTCCTATCCTCCCTCTTTTTGTCTGTTTCCTCTTTCCCACATTAATTATGGACCTATAATACATCCATTTTCCCATCCTCCTTTCCTCTGTTGGTCCCTATGATGATGATATTTTCAAAAAGAATTATACAGAATGATGTTTGTGGACAATGAACACAAATAGAGACGGTAAAAATACAGTTTATTCTGTATTTATATACAATTAATGTTATTATTATTGTCATTATTATTTATATCATTGACTATCACTAATGTATAATATTAAGTACACAGGACACAACCAGGGCTGTATTTGTCAAACATTTAAAAACTAAAACAAATAAATGTCTAAGGAAGTTTTCTGTAAATTTGTAAATGGATTTTAGTAAAAAAAAAACAGCACAGGATATTTTAAAAAATCCTTTAAGTGCTGGCACCTACTAAGAAAGGCTAGTTGTGCTGGCTTGGGACACATCAGCAGTAGCATACCTCAGGGTCATTGGGTGTTTTGGCCCTTTACAACTAGACACCCTCGCCTGAGGGGGGCCCTACGGGGGTGATCAAGCCCCGCGGTGCATCCCTGACGCCCAACCAGATGCCCAGCAGGAGTCTTGCACCTTTAACCATAACCACTGGCTGCTTCTGTCCGCTGCCTCTGGCATACTTCTGATGGTTTCGGTGGAGGCTCTGACCTCTGATTCCCAGATCCTTTAGCAATTTGGTCGTAGATACTGCCACAAACCCCCTGCATTCCACTGGGCAGACTTCAGTGTTCAGCCACAAAGTTTTGCTTCAGCCACTAGGTCGGCAGTGTGTAGATGTTTTTCGCTCATACACTTTCTCCACTCAATCCTCCAAGGGCACAATGAGTTCAGTGATAAAGACCTTCATTAGAGAGGAGGACCAAGAGTATTATGTCAGGTCTGAGTGTAGTGATTGCAAATTCCAGAAGAAACGCAATTTTAACCAGCATCAACTAGCATCTTCAAGTCGCAAGTTCCTTGAAGTTGGTCATGCTCCAATGGTGTGGGGCTGCTCCAGGCTAATTTCACCCACTCTCGGACAAAGGTGGTTTGCAGGAGGTGGAGTGCTGTCGGTGATAAGGAGTTGGTGGTGGTTCGCTTGGTTTAGAGGATGGAGACAAGGCTCTTAAGGACTTGATTATGACGCCAGGTGTAATGTCCCTGGGTAAGGCTGACCTTACACCCTGCTAGTATGTGCTTGAGGGAAGCTGGCCTGGAGCGTAGGACACATCCTGGGTCTTCTGATAAAGATTGCTATGAGTTGGAAGGACATCGTATACAGCTCTGATAACAAAGCAGAGTCGCTTTGCTTCCAAGCTTCATAAGCCCTTTCAGCTTATCTTCCTCCTCTCCACACTGTCCAATCTTCTCCATTGTCCCTGTTAACCAAGAGAGACCTTCTGCCTTGGCCTACCTTGCTGCTTCCTCCTGCCAGCGTATTTCCCCCACCACCATTTTCCTTCATTCTGGTGCTCTTGCTCTGTTCCAAGCTGGCCGTTTAGCTGTTAGTCCAAGGCCTCCTCCTCCTCCTTTCTGAACATGTCCCACTATGTATGTATGTTTTAAAGCTGGTATTACCTCCTCCACTGCACTGACTGGTCTCCTGGTACTTTAACTCCTCCATGAGATCAGTGAGGGGCAGTTTGAGGACACAATCTGTAGGGCCTATGGTGGTAAGGCACCGTGGAACTCCAAGCCACTGCTTGACATAGCCTGTAATTCCTCTTTCCAGTTTCTCCACTGATGAGATCGTTGAGAACCCCAAAGACATCTGGTGCATTCTTAAATACCTTTATATTGGACTCCATTTGGCCCTCGGGCTGAAGCCAATCTTGCCCAAAAAGAATATTTTTGTTTTCTAGCCTAGACAGAGATAAGAATATGGACACCACACTTACTGTATGTCTATGAGGTAAATATTAAGCTACACTCAGGAGATATTAACTGAGCTAAGCCAAAAGACGGGGCAACAGCTAGCTTAACTCTGCCTGAAGCTAACAAAGTCTACCTCTTAGTACCATGTTATTGTTGTTTTCTCTTTTTGGTCTTTGTACATATTATTAAAATATATATATATGGACAACATGTTAATAAGTGAGCTTTAGAGGGACTAGTTGGTTGATTTTATTTTCTTAGACAAGCAGGCTAGCTATTTCCCCATTTTGCTAGGCTTAGCTAACTAGCTTCTGGCTGTAGCTTTGTGGTGTCAATGTTTTCACATCTCTCTGTGCAAGAAAACATTATCTGGTACATTTATTAAGTTGCTGGATAAAGTTTAACAAGTTAAGTTTAACACACAAAGTGTCACTCGTAGTGTTTTGATAAATACAGGCTTGAGCTGTCCTTTTATTAACACAGTGATATCTCAATGTTAAAGAGTAAATGAAGCACAGTGCAGTTCAGTATTATTATTGTACAGAAGGTTCTGGCAGTGAGTGTGTGTGACTCCTAGCATATCTAGTTTAAATAATGCTAGGCTGCATCTCCCCCGAGTGCTTTTTGTTTGGACCTCTCAGTAATGCAGAACCATAGCTGCTTATCTGAACAGCTTGGAGTTGTGTTCCTGATTTTGTTTTGTTTTCTATTATTTTCGGTTTTGGTTTTGAGCCTGTAAATGCGATGGGTTGCTTGTTCTAAGAGCCAAAAAAATTAACCTGTGTAAATGTGGTTCTCTTTGAAGTTTATCTTTACATTTATTTTCATGGCTGTGTTGCACATGCATTGGTTGTTTCTGACTTACGTTGTTTGATTAATAAATAAAAGAATAATTTTTGGTTGTGAACGATGCATTTGTGATGGTGGCCTCTCTTTCTCTCTCTATCCTCGCCGTCTCTCTATGGCCTTTCCTCTCTCCCCCATCGCTAAGGTGCTATTTATAGTTGCCCTGTTTTTTCCCCACTGTCTCTCTTTCCCTCTCTGTCAGAACATGAACTACACTATCTCTATATCATCTGTGTGAGCATATGAGCCTTTGCAGCTTTGTATGTTACAGATGATTTTATCAACATTATGGTGGCAATTGTGTTATTGCATCCACCCGACTGTAATCATACTGCAACATTTTCCCACAGGAAGTGTCCTTATGTCTTTGAAGGACACCGCTTCTCTATAGCGCCACTTTGTGGTTTTTGGTGGGTTTGAATATGTCCCAACTACTATTGATTGTTATGCCAGAAGGATAAATCATACAACCTCAACTGACCTGATTTTTCATGCCCACTTTGGTTAAGAAATTCAGTTTGTATTATCAGGAGGTTAAGGACAAATACCAGCTAGAGAGACATGAAAGCGTGATCTGTACAATATTGTTTATGCTACATACTAATGCCGGCATGCTACATGCAAAATTAAGTAAAATGGTAAACACATTGATGTTTGATAAGAGCTTGCCTTGATATCCCGCTAACATAGCTATGAAAGCATCGCTATTGTGAGCCTGTTAGCATCCTTACCTGAGCTAAAAGCTCTACCGTTCACATCTCATTTTTTTTGACATGCTAGCTACATTGCAATATTAATATTTAACGCATGAAATGTGAACAGCTTTCATATTAGTCATGTGTCATGATGGAAAGCTGCGGCCCATCCAAGCTGAGGCATCTGATTTTTCTCAATGCCAACCTGCACTCAGGACATTAATAATGTTTGCTTGAGTTTGGTTCTGGTTCTGTTCTGTGGATATGTTTGCAGTTTTTTGTTAAATTGTGCGATAAAAAAGTTTGATTAAAATACTAAACAAAAGTAAGAATGGTTTTGCAACAGAATAAATGCACAAAATTAGGCAATTATAAGGCTTCTCATAAAAACACTATACCTATTAGGGTTTTCAACACACGCACCATTATTTTTTGCAAAGTTAAGGTAAAATATACGTCACAAAAGATCCTGAATTAAGAGCCGTTCGGGAGTCGAAAGAGCCGGCTCTTCTTTTGGAGACGAGTCAAAAGAGCCGGTTCTCTGAAAAGAGCCAACTTCCCATCATTATTTCATATTAAATAACTGCAAAAGTTATGACCTTTTCTCAGCAGGCTATGTGTTTTTAATGGTAATCAGCTAATGTTAGCAGTAATTGAAGATGATAAACCTTTAACTGCAGAAAGCCTTGTTTGATACGTCCAAGGGTTAACATTTTACCTGCTAAACGTCAAGACTAGCTGTAGATATTCATTGTAATTTTTATAGGTGTATGACTATCTGCAGCCCCATTCACAGTCCCATTATTATCACCCTTACATTTTATACATTTTTATGATTAAACATTTCATTGCAGCAGATTTAAAAAACGGATGTTAAAAGGTGAAGTGTGGTCAACGACAATCAGGCCCACAGAAAAGAGGTTTGAGGCAGCAACTAAAGGTTGGGGCTGAGCCAGCCTTTGTATGCAGGATCACAGATGGCCATTTAGCCTCCCGAGGAGAAGCAGCATCTCTGAGATCATTTAACTTGGCCTCACGCTGCATGCCTCTCTCTTCCATCCCACAGTCCCGGCCTCCCCCGGGTCAGCCGCGTTGGCTGTCTCTCTGTGTGTGTTTGTGTCATCACGCAGCTTCCTCACTGGGCTGTCATCTCAGCCGCAGCATCAGGACTGATGGCTGATCGCTGTATTGTGAGGGAATGTGAGAAATGAAACCTGCTGCCTCCTGCAAACACTGATGCATGTATCACTGATCCACCTACACAGTATAAACCAGAGGTGAGGACAAAAAAACACCAAGTACTTATGGTTCTGTTCTGCTGCTGACATTTACAGAGGATGAAGCCAGAAATCTAAATCCAAATCCAGTGATTCGTGTTAACCCTCTGTTCAGCATCATTACACACCTGCATCAGAGGGATTCTCTTGCTATCTCTTCATGCTTCCACTGTTTTTTCAACACTTTGCTTTATAAACATCCAAGTAGTGGTTTAAGGAATACTATCCATATACTTCATTGAAGTACCAATATACAAATGTAACAACAAAAGAAGACAACAGGATACATGGTGAATCATGCATTCAGACTCAAGTGGGGGAGAGTGTACAGAGTAGGATACTTAATTTCCATATCATGCTACTTTAAAACTACTCAGCAACATGTAGGAGATGTATTACATGTATTTTGTATATTTATAAAACATGAACTCTTTTCATATCAAGATTCTGATAAAATAGAAGTGATTTTATAAGATTGTGTATTTCCTTGGTAGTATTATCTGTCTTTGATTTCCTGTTTTATTTTGTAGAGCTTACATTGTGTTTCCTTGTTGTGCTTGTATTTCCTATCTGTATTAGTTATGAGTTTTCTTTGTATCTTCCCAGTGGTGTTTATTAGTGAGTCATGTCTTGTGTTTTATTATTTTTTACCGTTTTTGTGGTCCTTGGGTGTTTAGTATTTTATTAAATTTTGTTGTCTTGTTGTTGTTTTGGTTTTCAGTGTTTTATTTTGTTGCATATTCTTCCAGTGTGTGTTAAGACTAGTTTTACTTTCTGTGTTTCCCCCCTCTGTGATTGTCTACACCTGGGCCTCGTTGATCTCACCTGTGTCTCGTTGCTCATTACCCCGTGTGTGTGTGTGTGTGTGTGTGTGTGTGTGTGTGTGTGTGTGTGTGTGTGTGTGTGTGTGTGTGTGTGTGTGTGTGTGTGTGTGTGTGTGTGTGCATAGTCGCTGGCTGTTTTCGAAACGGCCCGTTACATACTGCCTACAACTGTAGTCGGTAGTAGGTACTGCATAGTACATACTGCATAGTACATACTGCATTTGAATTTAGTATGACTGTTCTGTTGGATCTGTTATGCAGTATGCTGAGCCAGACGTCACTGGATTTCCTGTTTCAGCATTCACTTATTATTTAAAAAGTTTACAAGTGGTTTATAATAATAATAATAATAATAATAATAATAATAATAATAATAATAATAATTTAACAGCACCTAAAAACTGAGTGCCCCCCGTCAAAAAAGAAGAAAAAAGAAAAAGCGGAACGAGCGCTGTGCATTTTGGGAAACAGTACGCAAGGCAGACTGGTCTGCTGCATACTGAAAAATGTTCCCGAATCATACTACATATGGAATTTTGGCCAAATCAGTAGTTACCGCTACTATAGTAGGCGGTTTCAATAACAGCCTCTGGGTTTCCTCCTGTCTTGTCAGACCGTCATACCTTCCTAGTGTCCTTGTGGTTTATCGTTGCCATGTTTGTGTTTTATCTGGGCATTGTATGTCCAGGTTTTCTTTGTTTTGGTTGTTTGGTTATTAAATCTTTGAAATTCTGCACATGGGGTCCTCTGCCTTGTTTCTACCCACTGTGACAAAAGTTAAATACAAGTAATGTACATTCTTTAACTGCACCATGACCACTGTACATGAACATTGCAGGCTTTGATACATAAAAATATTAACGCAACACATGCTTATCCTGCTTAAACAGAGTACTTTCACTTGCATAAACATAGATCATTTTGTTGTCAAGAGATGTCAGAGATGTCTTCAGCAAAATGTTCTCCAAACATCAATGTTAAAAGTACTTCTTCTGTAGAAAATTGGCCCTTGTTCTTAAGATAATATTACATTATTTTGACAAAGTTAAATACTGAAGCCTCGTGGGATACTCTCAGTTCAAAGAATGAGTTTGTTGGGTCATGACATAAGAGACTGAGTTGGACACAAAATGAATAAACGTGTGAACTTTTGTGACCTTTTCCTGATACTTGTTTTTCCGTGAGATATTTGAGAGTTTATCCCCTTTCAGACTCTAACTGTTTGAAATAAAACCAACTGAGGAGATTATTGAAGAAAAGCTGCCACCAACGGTTTAACAATACATTGTTTTATAAGCTTGTGCTATACAATACCAATCTAAAAATAACATAGAAACAGGCGTCGGATAAATGGAGTAAAAAGTTCTATATAACCCTCAAATATCAAAGTATCATAACAGTGAAGTACAGGTGTAAATTGGCATTAAGTGGACTTAAATCAACTGAAGAGAGCAGAATTTGATAAGCACATTTCTTCTCACAATCAAATTCACTTTAACCAGGAAGGCAAAATCTGCAGAATCTGTCGAAATGAAACTACACGGAGAGATAATAAATACTTATGCAAACAGTTTAAACAGCGTTAATTGTCGTGTGTACAAAATGTACAAATGTTGTTTTACAGCAGCTGGAGTAGACCTCAGTGTGTTCCCTGCATGACAGCTTTTGGCAGGTTGCAGAGATTGTTGGGATCAGATGGACCCAGGTGGTGCAAACACAGAGCTGGCATGCACACAACAGCAGAGGTGCAGTGGCTAGAAATCAGAGTGTGGAGCTCCAAACAGGTCCTTCATTTGATCAGAACATGTAACAATGACCATGTTTGTCACAGAAATGCTCCGTCCTCAGTTTGTCTGCAGTGTAAAAGTCCATCAGTCCAGCTCCCCGTGTTGACGCTGGTCAGCTCTGTCATTGAAGGATCTTCTTTTTGATGAACTGACAGAGGCAGAGGGGGGCGGTGCTGCAGTGATTCCTCTCGGGATGTAGGCGGTGGTGTGGAGGTCGTGACAGCCTCTGTGACACCAGCAGCTTCACATAAGCAGCACTGTAGGTCATCAGAAGCTGGTAGGCTTTGGCCTGTATAAAGTCCATCAAACAAAACAAAGTTATAGTGACATATTTTTAGGTACTTGGAGCTAATTGTGAACTGAAACTTCTTAACAATGAGTGAATATTAGCAGAAGAGCAAACTTCAGGCATTAGTAGTCACATTTGTGTCCTGAATACCTCATCAGGAAACAGCCAGAGTCAACGTATAAGAACAAAATGTGTTTTTCCCTAGCAAAAACTGCAACTAATACAGATTACACTACGTCAGGTTTGTGCTTTCTCCATCAAGGCCCCTCGACTTTGGAATGACGTTGCTTAGGAGATAAGGCTTGCTGAGTCAGTGACACCTTTTAAGTCTCTTTCTAAGACTGTCTTTTACAGACCTGCTTTTATGTGACTTCCCCTTTTGATTGGTTTTTATTTGGATTACTTATTTACCTTTTATTTAACTAATTAATTATATATTTTTTCCGATTATTTTTGTTTTATTGAGTCCTTTTCTATGTGATGTCCTTTTCTCTTTAAAAACCTTTTTATTGTCCTTTCATGCTTTTTAAAAAAAATGTCTATAACGGTGATTTATTGCTCTACTGTTTCATCACTTTATTCTGTTTCCTTTGGATTTATTCTTGTTAACTTTTAGCGTTGTATTTTGGTTTTTTTGCATTGCTAGAATTTTACACACCTCTCTCTGTCTGATTAAGGTTTATTCTTTCAACCTCCTGAATTCTGCCATGCTTTGTTTGTCAAAGCATTTCCTAAACCATTATTTCTAAAGGTGCTATATAAATCAAAGTTATTATTATTATTTTATTATTATCATTTTGTTATTATTATTATTATTTTTTTTTGTTTTTTATTTTTTTTATACAACTCAAGTAATCCAAACAAAAGCACTTGTTAAGATGAAAAAAATACATTTTTGGAATATACTCAATTTTGGTGGAAGACTTTCACAAAAGATCAATTTCTGGACTTAAACTATACCTGAAGATATCTCTCTGGTTCTAATTCCAATGTGTACAAACCAAAAAGTCTGCAGCATCACGTCTGATTACCTGCACAGGTAGTGACTCATCAGGGAGCAGGATGTTACTTGTGGTGACTTTGGCGTCCTCCCGCTGGCTGGATGTGGTACTGCAGCTCATCTCCTCTTCTCCCAGCAGAGGCCTCTGTTCATCCAAGTCCTGTTCCATATCTGACCCACTGCCCTCAGGGTTTACCTCGGTCACCAGGACTAGATGTGACATTTTCTTCTTCATTTTTTTCTGATGCAGATGTGACATCCATTCAATCATTTTAACTTCCAACACAACACACAGCTGAGTTCACTTCTGTTTGCCTGAGGTCCAGAAATAAACATCCTCCGAGCGGTATTATTTTTCTATTGATCTTTCAGGCGGGACGAACATGGAAGCAGAAGGAAAATCGATGATACAGCAGGAGAGCAAACACAGTGACAGATGTACCTGACTCTCTTACCTGGATGTCTTTCCCCACAAAGCTGAGCTCCTCTAAAGTTTCAGTCAGAGCTCTCAGGCAGTGGGACATGTCCCAGTACACAAAGTAGAGCTGCAAAGAGATACAGAGGAAAGGATACAGCAGCATTAGCGTCTGTCAAAGCAAAACCTCATTATCTCACTGTGAGACTTTATTGTATAACATCTACCTTCATGTTTCCATTGCAGTTTTGCACCCAGTCAGCAACGGCCACCAGCAGCTTGTGTTTCGACATCCTCTCATTCACCTGGATTAACCGAACGTCCAGGTTCATGTTGATCTGACACACAAAAAGGTGTCACATTCAAGGTTTGAGCATTTTATTACATTTGTATACACATGGTAACAGATCCCCTTACATCTTTGTTACTGTGATGGAGGATGAAGATGATGGCTGTGGTGATGAAGATAGCGACCAGGCTGACAGAGAGGCAGAGGACCCAGTAGTCACTCACAGTGATGTAGGTGTGGAGCGTGGAAAACACAGCGCACCACACGACCATGTAGAGGATCTGGTGGAGGGAGCAGAGAGTTTATCTGATGCACTGTTGGAAACCAAAATCATGACATATTCTCAGCTGGATTATAGCTCACTTTTAAAACTTGTTGGGAAAGATTAGAATCTACCATTTCTTGATGATTCAACAACAGAGAAGGAGGGAGTTAGCTTAGTCTGAAAGCCTAAAGTCAGCAAGGAAATGATGATGCAATTAAGCCGCAGCAGGCTGGGATGTCATGAGGAATTCTGGGCACCGTAAAAAGATATCACATCTGGCTCCACCACCATAGTCTAATTATTATAACAACACATCCATTTCACCCTCTCTACCTTCTCAGGGGTGGTTTTGATGCTTAGATCATGGTTTATCCACTTTTCCTGTTTGTTTTTCAATTTATTTAACAATAAATGTTATTTTCATCTACCACAGTTAATGCAACGAGTTTGCAAAATATATATATATATATATATATATATATATATATATATATATATATATATATATATAGAACATTAACAAAATGAAGGAAAGGGAGATTAGTATGAATGGTGTCAAGAGATATTCAGTAATAAAAGAGGTACTGACAATAAACAAATAAATGTATTGTGTTAAAAGAAGAACATTTTGATATTTATATACACTTATTTCCCATAACCATGAAAATAAATAAATAAAATAAAATAAAATGAAATAAAATAAAATGATATAAAATAAAATAAAATAAATAAATAAAAGACAAATTAATTGATAAATTGAAAATTAATGAATAAATAAGTAAATTGAAACTCCTGAATTATCCAGAAACTATTAACCTCTTCCTCCCTCCACCTCCACCACCTCCTACTTTCCCCTTTTCCACTTAAGTAGCTTTAGACCAGTTCCACAAAGAAAGTACCTAGACTGGACTGGAATCCAGAATCCTCTCTTTAAGAATGAACCGTGCTAACCACATGCTACCTGTCAATCCTCACTCCATAGTCAGAAGGTCACTAGTCTAAGATTTCCAGCCCTCAGAGGTTTTTTTTTCAAAATTTCACAACTCTCATCCTGATCAGGGCCGCAAGGAGCTGGAGTCTATCACAGCTTATGGGGCTTATACATGAACAACCTGCCACACTCATACCATCAGGCAACTTAGTCACCAGTTAAGCTAACAAGCTTCATCTAACATCTTTGGACTGGTGGAAACCAGAGAGAACCACATGCACAGGAATAACATGCAAGGTCAGTGGTCAGTGTGACTTCCTGGTAAGATGACGTGGATGATCATACCGGTGCAAATATGAAATGGAAGAGTGCCGAATTGAAAACCATGTATCTCCTGACTGAGGGGACGTCTAGAGCTGTCTTCAGTGCAGCCTCCATGTCTCTGACTGGAATCTGTCGACAGAAATGATGAAAAACTGAACTCAAGTTTTTACTTGGATACTTCACATTTTCTGTGTTACAGTGAGTCGTTGTGTTTGCTTACCTCAAAGCCATCATCCTCCAGCTTGGCCCGACACTGGGACAGATCAAAACTTGGATTAAGTGTGGAAGAGGTCGGCATCGCCAGAACACACTGACCTGAGAGTGAGTGAGTGAGAGAGTCAGTACAGTAGAGTCAGTACAGATCAATACATTAAAACATGAAATAGTTATTGGAAACAGTGGCATGAGAAGAACCTTAACCTGTGTTCAAAATGAAATGAGAATTAAGAGCACCTCTGCAGTAGTGTTTTTGGCAGCAGTAAGAATTAGCTGCACTGAATAAAAGAAAAAAGCACCACAGAAACACAAAACCAGGGTAATCAAATATGGATAACCCCTCATATCACCCTGATGCAATGTAAGCCAGGCTGAACAAACACAAGCTGTGCAGACACATTTTTTGAAAGCAAAAGTCTCAAGTCTCCATAACATCATTTAACAAATACAGTTTTGGGCTTAATCAGGAGAAATGGGTATAATATAAAGCCCAAATATCAGGACATTTGATAGACTGGTGTGGTAATTCCATGAGTCTGTCATAAAGAGCAGTGCTCTGCACTTTTGTTGAAAAAGAAGAACTAGAGGAGGTTTCAGTGGTGTTATTGCAAAAGAAAAACAACAGAAAAAAAGAAGTAGCTCTTACCATTTGCCCATTTGGGTCTGATTTGCACATCCACCACGTCTTCCTCCATCAAATGTCCAACGCTGTTCTTCCCCTCCATCATCTCAGATGTGGTCACGTCCTAAAGAGGAAAAAGGATCATGAGATAACATACAGTCACTTAATATCCCTTAAACATTTATACTAAGCAAGAGTGAAATACGATCCATTCTCACGTGACAGAGGTCATGCATGACTTTAAAATATGCATGAGAAACTGTAGAATCACGGTCAACAAGGAAAACTAACACAATGATCATCCAGGAGAAAGAACTTGAAGTTAAAGCAAATTAACCAGCACATTAGCAACACTTGGTTGCAGCCTAAATACTGATGAACCAAAATGTGTTATAAAACCTTTTTCTGCCAAAGTGTTATGTAACACCCAGTTGATCATGACCATGATGAATGGCACCGTTGAAGTGAAGGCCTATTATTTCATATGAGGCGCAACAACTATCTGATACAGACCAGTTAAACGTGTCAGACCAGAGGTAGTCAAGCATTCACACAAGATGAGTGTTTTCTGTTTCTAAAAAAGAAAGCCTTCAGATAAGCCTTAGCTTTTATCACTGATTAACAACCACTGATTATTTTTAGTGACTAAAGAAAGGTGATAAGACTCACATGGACACAAAGCCAAACCAGATCACTTCTGCTTTCAGAAGAAGTCTTTTTGTCAAGAAGAAGAAGAAGAGCCCAGTTGTACTCTATCACATGTAAAAGTTCTGTTACTAGAATATAGCTTCATTAAAGATATCAAGGGTAAGCAGCTTAATAAACTGAGAGTATAAGAAGTAGAAGTTTACCATGAAGGAAATTGTTTCCATTTCACAGTCTTGTTGTAAAATATGTATTAAATGTTCTAATGTGTTGATGCCTAGCTGGTGTAAGTGTAACAGGGTTAAAAATGAAACATTAATTATTACTTTATAATTACACAATTATACCTGTGTGTGTAGAGCCTCGTTGTGTATTTCTTTTTTTAAAGTATTTTGATGTGCAGCCTCGTCCTCTGGTCATTTTCTTCTTCGTTGGTTTCTTGACCTTTATATTTGATTTGCCCCCTTCCCTCTCCCCTTTTGTATGTTATCCCTGGGGGAGAGGAGCGAAGGCGGGCTACGTACTTTATAAACCCAGAGGTTCTTTGTCTGTCTGATTAACAGAATAAACGCAGAGGAAGCGAGATCCTGGTGTCATCTGTCAGTCAACTTAAAAAAAGGAACACAACACAGATTCCCACCAGTTACATAAGGTAGCTATTGCAAACTGCTGGTGACTACAATCTGAGAATACTGCGTCATCATTTATTATCTACTCTAATGTTTGGCATGAAAAATCTTAATATTCAATTTAAAATCAAACCATGACCTGAAGTTAATTAAAAAAGAGGTGATAATATCCACCCCCTGAAATGTAACTGAATACAACTTTACCTCCAATTTCTGGGCTATTCCTGCAAACGCTTTCGTTCTTCTCCACCCTGTCCCTTAGTGTTGTTGGCTTTTACTGTAAAGACACAGGGCGAGTCTTTTCTGCTCTCCTGACCCTCTTATTGGATGGGTCCACTCTAGAGTAATAGATGCGCATTTTAGAGCCACCCGTATTTGAGCTTCTTTTAGAATATATATATATTTTTTTATCACAACGCATACTCAGTCTGTTCATGGTAGATAAGACACATCTTTATCTGTGACACTATGCCTCATCAGAGCCCCTCCACAGACCTCTTCCTGTGATCAACCGCCTAGCATCCGTAACGGAAAGAAAAAAGAGATAAAACTAAAAGAGTGCTACTTAGAGACCAGCTCTCTGTAGGTGTCTTTCTGTCTCACTCTCTCGCCTGCCTGTCTGTGACGGAGCCACATTTCACCACTTAAGTGTGAAAACTCATGGCTGCAGCTGCAATGTCGACTCTTAACCTCTTTTTCAGCCTCTCTTCTCTTGTAACTCCACTCTGCATTTTTATCCTATGTCTCATTTTCACTTCTGTGGCTAAAAATAAAGTCAGACTGACTCCTGGTGGGTGTGTCATTTCCTGCAAACTTTGCACCTGCTGCAGAGGAGCTAAAACTATGATAATGTTCATACAACACAGGCAGCAATGGTTACTGTTTCACTGCTCAAAAGTGGACACAACATTAGTATTATCATGGTAAAGCTGAACATGCAACCTGTTATCTTTAAGATGCAGCTTGTCTGTTTTCATGCCCATGATTGTTGCGTTGAACACTACTTTAAATCAACCTCTTCATTTATGCTGCAGGTTGCAGTGCTCATACAAGAGCAGCTCTTGGAAAAGCAGCAGTTACTTTCTACTATATTTCATCTAAAATTGCTGTGATCTGAAAAAAAGTTCAAATATTGAAAGTAGTAGCAATGTGACATTTCTTGTTTGCTTCTGCAGCTGCACCTTTATATATTTTTTAACCTGTGAGTCCTTGAGAACAAAACAATCGTCAAACATATCTTACCTGCATGTTTGAGAAATGCCCATCATGTCAACCGAGCTGTGATGATTGTATTCTCATCTCTGCCCGCTCCATATCTATTCCACATTCCACTATTCCTTGAAAGCAGACCTACATGATGCACAGCGAACACACACACAGACTGGTGGCGTATTTTACTTTCGCACTCAAACAAGACTCAGCAGAGTTTCCCTCCTACTTCTCTCTTTTGCCTTTCTCTCTCTTGCTCTATCGCTCTCTCTTTCTTTCTCTTTCTTTCCTTCTTTCTTTCAGCGTGTGACTCAGATCAGCCGGCCTCATGACTACAGGAATGCAGTCTGTGGTTCTCAGCTCACAAAACATTAGAAATGGCATGTATGATTAGTTCAACATTTTTTAAATACTGTACGAAAAGGCTAATTAGGGAGGCATATTCAAACCTTGAAGTGGCACTTCTGGTTAATCTGAAGGGCTTTTTGTGACTGTAAGTCTGCTCCATGTAGGGAAAAAGTTTCTTGGTGCATAAAACATGAACTGAATGGCATTTGTTTGTTTTCAAGGGCATTATTTTGGGGTATTCGTCACACATTAACTCATGTAGAACGAGGATGTTTGTGGAGCAGTGGAGGTCAAAGTAGGGACACAAATTCACACACACACCAGGTTGTCTGCAGGATTGAGCTCTATTTACCCAGGACAGCTTAGACAGGGATAGAGCGAATAATAATATTAGGAAATTTAGGGTCAATCAATCAATCAATCAATCAATCTTTATTTGTATAGCGCCAAATCACAACAAACGTTATCTCAAGACGCTTTTACAAACATAGGAGGTCTAGACCACTCTATATCAAATTATGAACAGAGACCCAACACCAAGACAGGGTAAGACTCAGTCTGACCCCACCTTAATCCATCATGAGCATTGCACATCGCAGTATTTAGCTAGTTACAGTGGTGAGGAAAAACTTCCTTTTAACAGGCAGAAACATCAGGCAGAACCAGACTCATGTTAGACAGCCATCATGCCTCGACTGAGTTGGGTCTGGAAAGACAGATAGAGGGGAGTAAGAGAGAGAGGTGATAGTGATGAGACGAGTCGTAGAAGCTGTTGCCGCTGGAGTCCAGCACGTCCGTATCAGCTGGAGTCCAGATCGTCCACAGCAGGAGGACGTCTACGGCAGCTCAGAGGAATCTACGAGACAATGGAGCTCAGGGACTCCAGAAAGGTCTATGGTTAGTAACTTTAATGGGACAGGCAGAGTTAAAGTAAGTGATGAAGGGGTTGGGGGGAAGAAGGTGAGCTAGGATCCCAGTGTCAGTGTGCCAGTTCCCCCGGCAGTCTAGGCCTATAGCAGCATGACAAAAACTGGTCCAAGCCTGATCCAGCTTAACTATAAGCTTTATCAAAAAGGAAAGTTTTAAGTCTACTCTTAAAAGTGGAGAGGGTGTCTGCCTCCCGGACCCTGACTGGTAGATGATTCCAAAGGAGAGGGGCCTGATAACTGAAGGTTCTACCTCCCATACTACTTTAGAGATTTTAGGTACAACTAGCAAGCCTGCATGTTGGGAGCGTAGAGTTCTAGAGGGGTAATAGGGCACTATGAGCTCTTTAAGATACGAGGGTGCCTGATTTTTAAGGGCTTTGTAGGTTAAAAGAAGGATTTTAAATTCTATTCTACATTTTATTGGGAGCCAGTGTAGAGAAGCTAACACTGGAGAAATGTGCTCCCTCTTCCTAGTTTTAGTCAATACTCGAGCTGCGGCGTTTTGAACTAGCTGAAGAATCTTTAGAGACTTATTAGGGCAGCCTGATAAGAGGGAGTTACAGTAATCTAACCTGGAGGTAACAAATGCATGGACTAGTTTTTCTGCGTCGCTCTGAGATAGGAAGTGTCTAATTTTAGAAATATTGCGCAAGTGAAAATAGGCTGACCTTGAGATTTGCTGAATTTGGGAATTGAAGGATAAATCTTGATCAAATAGGACTCCTAGATTCCTAGCCGAGGTGCTGGATGCCAGACTAATGCCGTCTAAGGTACTTATATTATTAGAAAAAGTCTCTCTGAGGTGTTTGGGGCCGATAACAATCACTTCAGTTTTTCCTGAGTTTAGCAGTAAGAAATTTCTGGTCATCCAGGTCTTTATGTCTTTTAGACAAGCAACTAATTTAGATAACTGATTGGTTTCTTATAAATAGAGCTGAGTGTCATCAGCATAACAATGAAAATTAATAGAGTGCTTCCTCATGATGTTACCTAGAGGAAGCATATATAAGGTGAAAAGAATTGGTCCTAGCACTGATCCTTGTGGAACTCCCTGACTAACCCTGGTCTGCACTGAGGACTTTTCATTTACGTGAACAAATTGAGATCGATCTGTTAGGTACGATTTAAACCAAGCTAAAGCAGTCCCTATAATGCCAATTAGTTGCTCTAATCTCTGTAACAGGATTTGATGGTCAATCGTATCGAATGCAGCGCTAAGATCTAATAAAACAAGTACGGAAAGAAGACCACTGTCTGAGGCCATTAGTAGATCATTGGTTACTTTTAACAGTGCAGTCTCTGTGCTATGGTGGGCTCTAAACCCCGACTGAAAGTCCTCAAACAAACTGTTGCTCTTAAGAAAGTCCCAGAGCTGAACTGACACCACTTTCTCCAGGATTTTAGAGATAAAGGGGAGGTTAGATATCGGCCTATAGTTAGATAAGGAGCCTGAATCAAGAGTGGGCTTTTTAAGGAGAGGTTTAATTACAGCTACTTTAAATGATTGAGGTACATAGCCTGTCAGTAAAGACATATTAATCATACTTAGTAAAGAACTGCTAACTAGTGGAATTACTTCTTTTAGCAGCTTAGTTGGGATTGGGTCTAAAAGACAGGTCAATGGTTTAGCTGAAGAAACTGTTGAAACCAGTTCAGGAAGGTCAATGGGTGAAAAACAGTCTAGGTATACATCTGGCTTTAACGCCGTTTCAATGATCCCGCTGTTGGTAAAGGGTCCTACACTAGTTAAAGGTAAGAGGTTACTAATTTGATCTCTAATCTTTAAGATTTTATCATTAAAGAAGCTCATAAAGTCATCGCTGCTGAGGGCTAAAGGAATACATGGCTCAGTGGAGCTATGACTGTCTGTCAGCCTGGCTACAGTGCTGAAGAGGAACCTAGGGTTGTTTTTATTCTCTTCTATTAGAGAGGAGTAATAGGCAGCTCGAGCATGCTGCAGGGCCTTCCTATATTTATTAAGACTATCCTTCCAAAGTGAGCAGGTTTCAGTTGTTTTATTGGAGCTTTTAAATCCCATGAAACAAAATACAGTTATATGAAGTTAAAAGTATGACACTAACCTCTAACTCTCCTATGAGATGAATGCACACTGTACAGTGATAGTGCCTATAGGGGTATACTGTTTCATTAGTGCTGCAGATCAGTTGATAATGATATTATTACTAAGATTATAGCTCAGTTTTAGATTTGCTACTCCTTTTAGGAACAAACTCAAGAAACTATCAATCATCACTATCTATCAATTCATCTAAGTGCTTTTTCATTTTTGGGACGTTTTTTATGACATTATACTGAAATAAAATGGGAGGTGGAGGAAATAACACAGCAAACTTACCCTCTTAGATGCCCCTGTGGTACATAAAGTATGATAAAGTACTCTATGAAGTGTAAGAAAGTAGGATGAAGTGCCCTGTAGGGTGCTCTTCCAGTAAAGTTGGCAGTAGTTGGTCTCTACCTGCCTGCCTGATTGGTTTGTTAGATTCTGCATAACTTCTGTGTGTGTGCTTTCATTTCAGAGCTGTAGTACAGTACTTATATGCAAAAATCAGAGATACATATTTAATGGTTTTAATCTTGATCAGGGTTTGGAACTGTTTCACTGTAATTCAAGACTTCCTACATGCTGGTGGTTCAACACAAGCAGCTAGTTCCCTTTTCAATTTTTTTTTAAATTTCTGCCTTGAACGCAGCCTGAGTCTGCCCTGAACAAAAGATACAAAACCCAAGGAATGGAGCATTGAGCACCTGAGGGGAACAGGCTGTCTGCAGAGTTGCAGACTAAAACATTAAAAAAACATTTGTTGCATGTTTCAACTGTTTCAATTTAGGCTATTTAAACTATTCAGTTATACTTCTTTATCACTCAGCTGTCAATGTGAATATCTTTGAGTAGTCTAGATTTTATTGGCCTCCAACTAAATGAGAATAAAAAATGTAAAGCATATATATCCTGTAATAATTAAAACTTTGTGATCTTTACCTGAGTTGACTGTAGAACTGTAAAGCTATTGTGTGATATTTAAGGTAAAGTCTGTCCCCTTGTGGATACAATTAGACATTGCATTTAAAAACCATATATTTAGATGGGGAGGTGAATAAAAAGTAAAACCAGAAAAGTAAATAAATTCATTGAAATCAAAAGCTCTCAGTGTACTGCCATCTGACTGCTTGCAGCATTTATATTTGCTGATGATGAAAAATCAATAAAGTTGAGAACAATTTGATATCAAACTGTTCTTCCACCTCATAGAAAAGACCCTTAAAAAAATACGTTTTCATAAAGGTAGATTACTTCCTTATGAAGAGGCCGACATATATGGATAAAAGGTGTTTTTATGCAAATGTAACAAAAAAAAATGTCAACATCATTCTGCATCAAACATTAAAAACACATATAATCATTAGCCATAACAAATGTATCTAATTTTAACAATTATTCAAGGTTGATTATTTGACTGTAGAACTTCTAAATCAATAATCGACCAGAAAAATAGATGTTTTGGAGAGTTGTACAACTCTTCTTTTGTCAAAACATAAAGAAATAGAGTTTTCCTTTTTTGTTTCATTTTACAAAAAAAGTCAAATGTTTCAAAGGTAGTGTCAAAATAAGTTAAAGTCAAAGTTAAATAAACAAGGTGTAAAAATAAAAATGAACTGTGTTTATTTAGTGGTAAACATTTCTATTTAAAAATATATAAATATGCGACTTTTATTTTGGTGGGTGACTGTAGTCACGTGACCGCTTACCTCAGTCATATGACCTCCTCAGTAGGTGCAGAGAGTTTGGATAGCACTGTATGAGCTGATGAGGGCATTTCCGGATTTATCTCTCTGCTTTTGCTTGTTTTTGTCTCTTTATTCCTGGACTTATTTTTGACACTCTTTGTGGGAATAAGAAAGAAAGTTTGTGAACGCGGTCTCGACATGGAAACAGGAAGCCGGCTCGCTGCACTGTCGCTTCTTCTTCTTCTTCTCTCTGCTGTGTTTTCCCCCTGTGTTGGTCAGATCAACCCTGCAGAGGTACAGGAACATTAAAGAAAAATATATGCTACAGAAATGCTTGTTTGTTGTTGTATCCTAAGCTGTTGTGTTTATTTTAAGGTCTTTAAAAGTGTTAAATCAGCTTTATTGAAGTGTTAAAGGGGACATTTTGAGAGTAAAACCTTGTTTGGTTATTTTGTTATTTTTGTGCATGTGATTGTTTCTTTTCAAAGTCCAAAAGATAAGATTATTAAATGCTTGTAGTTGGGACAAATCTTCCTGTGCTCATCACATGCTTTTGTAACCTGACACTTCATTCAGGAACAACTTCCTGCTCTAAACTGGTTTTGTTGGCACACTAAACGCTCATTATCCCTAACTCGGCTTGTTTCATCTGTGTCTGCTTGCAGTGGTGGACAGTAACTGAGTAGATTTACTTTAGTACTGTACTTAAGTACATTTCTTGAGTATCTACTTTACTTGAGTATTATTTTGGGGGGGTACTTGTTACTTTTATTCCACTACATTCAGAAGACAATTATTGTACTTTTTACTCCACTACATTTCTATCAATGCTCTAGTTACTCACAACTCAGATCAGGCAGTCCATGTAGAGGTGGTAATGATGGCTATAATTCTCCACCTGAGCACCCATGGCCATATCTTCAGCTGATGTTAGAGGTTTTTGAAATGAAGAATGATACACTTTCAAATGTTCTCCCTGTTTCCCACTCTGCCCAAAGGTACAAACATTCACTGTCCAACCTGAGAAAGCGTGTTGAGCTATACGTAACATTTGTTTCATTCCAGATGAACATTTCAAACTAAGCTGTTTGTGCTTGGAGTAACTTAGTTTCTGTTTTTATTCCATGGTATAGTTTTTAGAGATTTAAAGTAATGGTTTCTAATTAAACATGATGTAACAGAATATACTCCTATGTATTCTTGACTGTCATCATGCTTTGTGAAAATATAAAGTTTTGAGATATTTTAAGAAGTACTTTGAATACTTAAGTATCTTTAAAAGCAAGTACTTCAGTCAGTGGCGGTTCTGGGGAGGGGCAAGCAGGGGCCAGTGCCCCTGTAAAACTGAACCTGGACCCCCCCCTGTGGCCCCCCTCATCACCAAAATAATATTATACGATAAACAGCTGCTTTCAGTCTGCATTTTGATATAGTACACAGTAGTATATATGTCTAGTAGGGATGCACTGATGTTTTGACAGTTTGCCGGTCCTCGCCCTTCTCAGTCTCTTTTGTCAGGGTTGAATGTGTCCCTCTGACAACACCCTTGGCTCCAGAACTGCCCCCCCCCCCCCCCCCCCCAGTAAAATTGGTCTAGAACCGCCACTGACTTCAGTACTTTAACTCAAGTAATAATCTGACTGAACAACTTTCACTTGTATTGGAGTAATATTTGACTTGGAGTAATCTATACTTTGACTGAAGTAATGAAGCTGTGTACTTTGTCCACCACTGTCTGCTTGTCTCTGTCGTTTCAGATTGACCCTCTGTTGTATGAGGAGCAGCTCCTGTGGGTGAGTGGAGCTCAGGGAGAGGTGAACACCTACAGGATTCCTCTGCTCACCTTCACCCCTAAAGGAAGCCTGTTGGCATTCTCAGAGGGCAGAAAATCCACGGCCAGTGATGTGGGGGCAAAGTTCATCGCGATGCGGAGGTCCACTGACAAAGGCAGGACCACCACAACTTTGACACAGCTAAACAAACACACAGATTGCAAATACACACTCTTACATTTTAAGTGACCTAACTCAAGTCTCCTAGTGAAAAACTGATCCTAGTTTCAGTTTTTATTAAGTTTGAAAATGTCAGATGAAAATAATCACACTAAAATAAAGAAACAACAGACAAAAATGATCTTCTAAAGGTGTAGTTACTAGATTTTCTGGAGTGTTCAGCTACATCTTCAGGCCCTCATTTGTGAATAATTTTGCTCATGGAGGAGGATGTTGTGAAATATTTCTTCATCTGCTTGCTCTCTAAAGTCGAGAGTGAGCCTTTGAGTTTAAGAGATAGAGAGATAGTTATTTTCGGGGTTTTCTCAAGTGAGGTTGTTTAAGGTACTTGTCAATAGTTGCTGTATTCTGCACAGGGGGCTGATCATTGTGGTGCAAGCAGAGGCAAAAAAAGCACTGAAAAAAAATCGAACTAAAGTTTAAAATTACAGCAACTTTAGTGTTTGTTTTTTCTTAAAGTTAATTCAGTCACGTGACTCAGTCTGTAGTGGTTGATAGTCTGGCTTCAGTTCCCGTTTCCCAACAAAGGCGTCAAGCTGACTGACATACCCTGTTAGTAATTGTTGACAAGTACAGCATACAAGATTCAAAGGTTTTTATTGTCAAATTTCACTATGTATACAAGACCTACAGGAAAATCGAGATGCAGTTTCTCTCTTCCAACTCTTAAATAGCAAAACTTTAAATATAAAATACAATAAGATTATAATAAAATACAGTTAAAAACAGCCTATGTACACAGTGCAGGTAGTGCAGTGCAGTGACAGTTTAAAAATGGACAATGTAAATAGATAATAGTGCAAATGATATAAGGTGCACAGTAATGGAGATAAAGTAAATGGTTTAATGTGCAAAAGTACAAATACAACTATACTTAAAATGGTGAACTATACCTTTAAGATTCAGAAACTTCATTGAGCTAAAATACAGGATAACAGGCACTACAAAGATTAATTTAAGACTACTCTGTTATTTTGGTATAATTCCCCAAATATGCTCATATTTGCAAAACAGAAGGTCCTCTTGAAATCGTTAACTTAAACGATCTGATTCTTGCGTCACAATCCTTAATTTATCTCATGACAGTAAAGACGTCAATGAGCAGTACGGTGTCAGTTCACAGAGGTCATTGTGTCTTTGTTTACAAGAGGATAATCTAAAACTTATCTCTGTTGTCAGCAGTTTTTACAAGTTTTGCAATAGTTTTCTGCACTGCAAAGTTGATAAAAGACAACAGGCTGCCATTTTCTGTAACATGTTTCATAAATCAATAGTACTTACTTCAAAAAAACAATTTAGAAGAATATTTCCCAGCATATACAAAAAAAGTATGTGCAAAAAGTTTGAAATTTGTAAAGAAGAACCAGAGACTACATTTATGATGCAATCAAATTACATGAGTTCGCATATGAGAAATATCAAAGCAAATGAGAAAACTATATCAGAGTAAGATACTCAAAATAATACCTTACTTTCAGTTCTTTTTACAAAGTTATAATCTTATTCAAATCTTAACTTTCAGGATGTTTTCATATAACAGGTAAAATGAAACTCTACTCTCTGAATATAAACAGGAATGTTTAAAGTTAAATAAATGTGTAATCTTAAAGCATGATTTGGCCCACAGTTAACAAATGACAGAGTTTGAAATTGACACTGAAGGAAAAGTAACATGCATTTTAATGTGGTCTATGAGACTGCAGCATCAGAGGTGAAGAATTATTGTTTTTATTGTAAAATTATTCAGAATCAAAGATTGACTCCGGCCCTCCTTGTCTTCAGGAGCCACCTGGTCTCCCACCGCCTTTATCGTGGATGACGGATTGAAGCCGGACGGCCTGAATCTGGGCTCTGTGGTGGTGGACATGGAAGTGGGCTCTGTGATCCTGATCTATACCATCTGTTTCCACTCATACCACTGCCACCCTTCCAGCACCATGATGCTGGAGAGCAGGGACGACGGCCTCAGCTGGGGCGCGCCTAAAAACCTCACCGTCCAGCTCGGGGTCAAAGCCTTCGCATCAGGACCGGGCCTTGGAATCCAGGTAAGAGATTAAACAGAGATGTTTTTATGTGTTTTTATGGTGGTGGGGTTCTGTTTTACATTAAAATTGGTTCTGCTGTTTTACCAAGATACTGGCAGGTATGCCTTTTAAGTTTTGCTTTGGGGTGTTTTATTATAATTCCAAAAACACAAATCTCTGCTATGGTGTAACATGTTGGCTGTAACTTTTATCACAGATCAGTTATTAACCACAGTCAGAATCAGATATACTTTATTTTAGCGTTTAAATTGGACAGATCTGATTCAAAATTCAGATTGGGTTATGTTTACTGATGTGAAAGAGGAACTTTATTTTGTGCAATGTTCTGGTCAAAGTAAGGAAGTGGAATTTGCTTTGCTTTAGTTGTAATCACTTTTATCTGTGTCTCTGAAAGTGGTTTTAGCAGCTGATCCAGTATTCTGCGGTGGCCCTAAAGGTCAACTGCACAAAAATGTATTTCAGAGCCACAAAAAAACAAAAAGCAAAGCATTTCATTGACTGCTAAAAAACATCACGAAACAATCCACAAAACACAGTAACTTGCAGACATTTTTCATGAAATGCAAAAAAAAAAAAAATTATAAAAGAAGAAAAATTTCATTGATCACAAAAGATATTTACAAAATGCAAAAATATTTCATGAATGTTTTTTTTCCCCGATAAAATAAAAAATGTTTAATCAAACATAAATATTTCATTAAATATTTTTTCTGAGGGTTTTTATGTGTTGTGAAATTTAATTTTCGAAAATGATTTTGTGTTTTATTATTATTATTTATTTTCTTTTCATTATGTTTTTTTTTTATCTCAATCTTTTTGGAGTTCATTGGAGTGTTTTTGGCACCATTTGTGCTTCAGACCTTCAGGGCCACCATAGTTACCCTCTATAGGCTCTATAAACCTTCAAAATGTAAACCTCTGGTATGCGTGTTTGTCCAGATAAGCCTATCTCAGATTTTGGGCTCTGTAAACCTGCTATAAGCCGCATTAGACGCTGAATGTGATGCACTGAAAGTTTGCAACAGAATCATTATGTCATTTGGAGAGAGTTGCCATTTAGTGCCAAATTAGTGGCTCATTATTCCTCATGCAATGTCTGAGCTGAGCATCTGTCCAGTTATTATGGTTGTGGTTGTCCATGCCAGTTTTTAGGGCACTGAACCTTCTGTTGTCCTGCATCAGATCAGTCACTCTGGATAATTGTTACATGTTTCATGAGTTCTTTTGTAGCAGGCACAGTTCTAAACATGTTGATGTGTTTATATGATCTTTCCTGTGTACAAAGAATATGAACAGTTCCCTTTTTTTTTACAACTTTACCTGCCTACAAACATAATTTTTATTTTAACTTTATTTCTCATCCTGTGTCCACACCTTTTTGTATCTTTGTTCAACAGAAGCGCTTCGAACCAGCTAAGGGGAGGTTGGTGGTGTGTGGTCACGGTACACTGGAGGGAGACGGAGTGTTCTGCATCCTGAGCGATGACCACGGACAAAACTGGTACAACGGTGCGGCGCTGAAAAGCATACCTTATAACCAGAAGAAGAAAGCACATGACTTCAACCCAGACGAGTGCCAGGTAGACTACATCTCCTACTGTTTGTGGAAGTCATGCCATGTTGATCCTGTATTCGAGTAATCACATTGTATTTAAGGAGTTTTGGGATAATTATCACCATCAAATGTATTTTCAAGAGGTGGTTTCATGCTTCTTCATATTTAGAGTTAATATGTTGAAATCTGTTGGAAAAGTTTGAATTGTGAGGCTGGTGTATGTTGGAATAATCCCAGGATGAGACTGCTAGCTGATCTATACAGCTTGTTAAAAAAATCAGCAGAGAATTCAGCGAGAGTGACACGAGATTTGCCCAATTTGTGACATCACCAATTGGGCAAATCTCGTGTTTTGTTCCCTTGCCAAACTTTTCTGTCCAGATTCGGGGTCCAAAGCATTTGGCTGTACATTAAATCTGTCATTTTAAATTTAGGAACAGAAGAGTCAATTTGCAAAAACAGTAAACTCACTTTTGAAAAATAAAAAAATGTTTCAAAAAACACATTTTTTCTAATACTAACTTTTGGTATGATCAATCAACTGAGGTTGGGTGGCTTTGACTAAGTCAAAATGACTTCACTAATCAGAGATATCTTGAAAATGTAACTTTATTAGGAATATATATAAAAAAGAAATATATTTTTGAAAATGTATAGAAATTGAGTTATCTGTTTTTGCAAATGAACTATTATGATGCTGACTTTAGCATGGCAACAGTGGAGGAGGCTTCCAGAGAGCTTGGCAATTAGAAGAAAGGGAGCTTGTAGTGGAGGCTTAAAGAGACAGTAACTAAAATTAACGTTTTCAGAGGGAAAGTGTAAAGCCTGAAAATTAGCACATTACCCCTGTTTAAGTAAAAGTTGGGACTTTTTTTCTCAAAATATGAGAAAAAGTATTTTAAAAAGCCCTGGAAAAAACATTTTACCAATACCGGATTAATACCTGAAAGTAAACAGACCAAGTAAACAAATAGTTATGGAAGAAAGTCATATCCAAGGTATTGGGATTAAGATTGATTAAATATAAGTTGTCATTAGCACAGACAAATAGCTCCAAATCAGTGCTCATCTTAGATTGTATCTGTAGGATCTGTAAACGGAAATTGCTTTCCTAATATGTTACTTAAACTGCCAGCTTGTTTGAAGTCTCTTTGCCCTAAGAACACATGTACGTCACACAACATTTAACAGCGTTAATATGGTCTCTTCATGGTCTTGTTTTCCTCTCCAGCCGGTTGAGTTGAATGACGGCACCATCGTCATCAATGTGCGGAACCAGAACAGTTACCACTGTCAGTGTCGTCTGGTGGTACACAGCCATGATGGAGGATTGTCCCTGCCTGTGGAGGGTCTGTATTTCGACTACACGCTGGTGGATCCTGTTGTGGCAGCTGGAGCTCTGCAGAAAGATGGAGTTATGTACTTCACCAACCCCTCCAACGAGCAACACAGTAAGAACAGACGACGTGACAGAGAAGCAGACTTTCTTCTGCTTTCTCATGATTTTTATCTCTCATACCGAGAGCTGGACGTAAAAGTAGACAGGCTAATCAGTAAAACTCTGGAGTACTGAAGCAGGGAGAAGCTGTGAATCTTGATATCATGAGATAGGTGTTTTGTTTTTTCAAGATTAAAAGTTAATGGACAGTATTAGGAAAAAACATTTTGTTTTCTGCATCAACAGGTTTATTATCTGGAAATTATAGCTTCTCCCAATAACAAACCATTTATCTTGTGAGCGCAACACAATTTGAATAATAGTTGCCAGCCCTCCATTCCAGGCTTTGTTTTTCAGTATTACTAGCAGCTTTGTACTTACCTTATGTATTATTGGAATATGACTTTTCATTTAAAGCTCCAGTGAGGAGTTTTTTGGCTGGTTATGAAACAGACAGAAATTGATGTTGTTGCCTCTATATGATCAACAAAAGCAAATGAGGCCATCAGCAAACGACTGAATACTTTAATGTTGCTATTTTTAATGTCTGAAATCTCTGCGGGCTGAGAGGTGGAGGGTGTCTGATGAAGTGATAAACCGCCTCTTTATTTTTTTTAATTTCCATGCCCAAGTTTCTCATTAGGTAAAAAAAAATGATGTGACATGTTATTCATAAAGATATGTTTTTAGCTCTCAGCTTTTAACTCACTTTAATGCAGAAACTCTGCATAATTCGTATAGAGCAGGTCTTTTTTCATTTTAGCTGAAAATCTGCGCAGTCAGCACAGTCGCCAATCTGTGTATATCCTCCACTTCTGACTCTTTCTGAAATGCACCAACGAAATGTCCTTGTCAAAAAAAGGTCTGTGAATGAGGATTTTGACTTCCTGCATCATCTGTCCCCAGGAATCAACCTGACTCTACGCTGGTCTGTGACTGATGGTAAAACATGGGAGGGAAAAGCCGTGCAGATATGGGCGGGGCCGAGCGGTTACTCCGGCATTACGTCTCTGGAAGGCGGTTCTGCAGAGGACAGGAAGTACATCTACGTTATTTATGAGAAGGGCCACAAGAACTATTGTGAGACTGTGTCGTTCGCCAAAATCCACCTGTTTGGTGGCCGGTAGGGCATGAGGACTGGAGGTACGCAGAGGAAGAATCACGCTGAGCTTGTTTGTTTACTCTAGTGATTTCACATGCATCGGCGTTTTTGCACATTAATCAGGGGTTCGATTGATTTTCTGTCTCTGTGCTACATTTTGTTGAGTGAAAAGTGCTATACTAGGAAAGTCTGATTGATCAATCGATCAATTCTCAGACAATAACAACAATTTTTTTATTTGTCTCCCAGATGCAATCAGTTAGAGAAAAAAAGGGAATTGGGAAGAGATTGTTTACTCCTACGACTTTCTCAGGATGAAGATAAAAGACTTTCAATCACTCTATGATATTAAATGTGGAGAAACAGTAGGTTCTGAGCCAGGAATGTCTCACAGTTTGTACCTACTCTATGATGAACTGATCAAGAAACTCACTGTTTTCTCATGATTTACTCGTTCTTTTCCAACAGTTGGTTAAGTTGCAAATCTCATATCAGGGCTTTTTTGTTTTTTTGTTCTGATTGGACAAAAGAAATCATCAAACTTTCACAGCAACAATATTTTTCGAGTTCCCTGTTGGTAAGGGGATGACAATGTGACCACAAGTGGGACATTTTTACTGCAAGTTTTATCATTATTTTATGTAAAAACCATCTATTTTAAGGCCTAATGCCACACATGTTTTACATATATTTTTACAGAAAACTACTACACCACTTTGAAGTATCACTTTGATGAATAACTTGCAGTGGTATTGTCTGAGTCTCATCAAATGAATATGGTTGTTTATGTTAACTATAACTTCAAAATATTTCGGGCACCTGACACAGATCCCCTTCAAACACCAACGGATTCAGTTTTTACTCCACATCATGGAGAAATGGCTCCTGACAGATTGAGTAGTAATGTACGAGGAAAGCTAACCTGAAGTTTGCAACTTTAAAGTCTGTTTGTGCCTGTAATTATAATGAGGGTTTTTATTTTGGTCCCATTTAATAAGAATTAAAAGTGCTATGAAATAATACTGACTCAAAACGGATTCTGCTAAATGTTTTAAAATAATGTCAAAAGCCTTTTTCTGTTTTTTTTTATTTTTTTATATAATTTTAAAAAAGAAATGTGTGTGTGAGGGTGATGAGGGTGATGAGGGTGATGAGGGTGATGAGGGTGATGAGGGTGAGTGCATGATGTGTATGACAGATAATACGTTTCCTCTGCTTTGAAGAATGTTCTCTTAAGTTTGTAATCTGAACTCCACTCTATTCAGGTTATGATTTTAACAGCATTGTACACAGGATTACAATGTTTTAATGCAGCACAATGTGATCTGTGCTACCTGTAGAATAAATAAATGATTTCTGATGACTATGTGTGTTATTTGTTATTTTATTTGTTGTAAGGACAGATGAACTCTTGAAAAGTGTCTTTTCTTGCTCATTTTCTTTGTATTGTCTTACTTGAGACTGACCAATGATTTTTTTTAATTGTATTTTTTATTTATTTAAGAGTTGCAGAACAATACAAGACGGGTGAGAGACATTACAATACAATATATAAGATACAAAACAGTGTGAAAGACAAGACAACAAGTGAAGACTTAGGAGAAAAAACTAGGACTAACAGGAATTACAGACTGACCAATGATTAATGGACATCAATAAATTCAGAACAGTACAAATAAGATACGATATTACTGTATTGATCCCCGGGGGGAAATTCAGTTGTTGCAGCAACCCAGACATAAGTACAATCAAAAATTATGGTTAAACAAGTAAAATAAAATAAGTAAAAATAAAAATAGATAAATAAAGATAGAATACAAATTTAAGATATATACAAATGTTACAAATTGTTTAAATAGTGGTAATTACAGGCAGTATTAAAAAAATGATTCAGTAGTGACAGGTTGACGTGGTGTGATTATGGTTTGGTTATGAATGATTAAGCAATATTATGAATAAACACAGGTATATAATATGACCGTATGACAATAGAGAGAATAGTAAAAAGTGATATATAATAGTATCCTCATCAGTTGTAGTGAACAATAATAAAGTATGCATTATAATATAATATAATAATAATGATATGATGTAAAATGCATTACATCAGTAGCAGCCAGAGAGTCAGTACAGGATGAGATGATGGAGTGTGACAGACAATGCAGGGATGGTATGAATCTGTTCATGGGGGGTCAGCGATGCAAATTATTGGTACCCAAAGCTGTAATCAACTTTATGTTAAGAGGTAAAACCAACAAAAAATATTCACAACTCTTTCCCAAAAATTAAAAGAGCATTTTGTTTCCCTTCTTAAAGCTTCTCCATTGGTTCAATTCTGAAAACAAATCGATTAATCGACTAATCCTGCACCTCTTTACCATATGTGCGTACTGACTTGTCCTCAATGCTTCTCTTCCTACATGTGCACTTCTCTGCAGGCTTTTGTGACTGCTTTCTTTTTGTTGCAGATATATTTTATTAATACTTCCAAGTGTCTGTCACCCTCTGTCTTTGTCATAGCAATCCCAAATTCTATAATTTAAATGAAGAAATCACAGCCCTTTCCTATTAACCTGAAATCAGGTGACAGACAGTCACTGTATTTAAGGTTTTTATTTTCTTCTTCATCGTCTGTTTTTTCAGGTGCAGTCGCTTCCAGTCGGAGATCAAGCGGCTGAAGATCTCGTCCCCGGTGAGAGTGTGTCAGAACTGTTACTACAACCTCCAACATGAGCTGGTTTTTAAACCCTCACTGTTAGCTGGCAGAGCGTGCATAATGATCCTGTTAGATTTCGATGTGTCTGATAACAAACACATCTAAGTCTATTGCCCTTTAGTAAAACTGTAATAACACATTTTTTATCAAGTTGCTCTTTCACCCTTTCACCTCAACCTCTGAACTTTTTCAAGTTGGCGTCCCTCAGGGCTCCATTCTTGGTCCTCTGGTGGTTTGTCTAGTGATCATTTTAACATAAATATGCACAGTTATATAGCCTGGAAAAGATGACAAGATCAATCAATCAATCTTTATTTATAAAGCACCAAATCACAACAAACGTTATCTGAAGACTCTTTCCAAACTGAGCAGGTCTAGACCGTACTCTATCTTCTGTTATTAACAAAGACCCAACATCAAGACAGGATATGATCCAGTCCCATCTCACAGACAGGACTCAGTTTGATCTCATCTTAATCCACCATGAGCAGAGCACATTGCAGCATTTAGCAAGTTACAGTGGCAAGGACAAACTTCCTTTAACAGGCAGAAACCTCCAGCAGGACCAGACTCATGTTAGACACACATCTGCTGTCACTGTGTTGGGGTTGGAGAGAAGGATAGAGGGAGATGAAGAGAAAGAGAGATGATAGTGGTGAGACGGATAGTAGTTGTTGTAGCAGCTGGAGTCTGGCACGTCCACAGCAGCAGAGATCCAGAGGAACCTACGAGACAAGGGAGCTCAGGGACTCCAGAAAGGTCTATGGTTAGGAACTTTAATGGGACAGGGAGAGAGAGGGGATCCAAGTGTGCCAGATCCCCCGGCAGTCTAAGCCTATGCAGCATAACTAAGAGCTGGGCCAAGCCTGATCCAGCTCTAACTATAAGCTTTATCATAAAGGAAAGTTTGAAGCCATATCTTAAAAGTACGACAGAGATCCAGAGGAACCTATGAGACAAGGGAGCTCAGGGACTCCAGAAAGGACTATGGTTCAAACGTAAACTTGGACAAATATAGTAGAGGATTAGGGCCGTTGAAGAAAAAAAATTAGGTAAAATTATTTTTATAAAGTCAGAATTCTGACTTTTTTTCTCAGAATCCTGACTTTAATCTCAGAATTCCAACTTTAATCCAATAATTCTGACTTAATCTCAGAATTCTGACTTTTTTCTCAGAATAATAATATTAAAAAATAAAATGTTGACCTTGATTTCTTTTTGGCCCTAATCCTCTTCCGTAGGATTAGAGCCACTGGAAAAAAGTCATAGCTCCTAGATTAAAGTAAGAATTCTGAGATTGAAGTCAAAATACTGACAAGAAAGTCAGAATTCTGTGATTAAAGTCAGAATTCTGAGAATAATGTCAGAATTCTGAGTTTAAAGTAAGTATTCTGAGAAAAGTCTGACTTTAATCTTAATATTCTTCTTTTTTATTAATATTAATATTCTGAGGAAAAGGTCAGAATTCTGAGATTAAAGACAGAATTTTTTTCTTAGAATAATAATAATAAAGAAAAATGTTGACCTTAATTTTTTTTGGCCCTAATCCTCTTATGTAGGATTAGAGCCACTGAAAAAAAGTCTTAGCCTGAGATTAAAGTCATAATTCTGACAAGAAAGTCAGAATTCTGAGATTGAAGTCAGAATTCTGAGATTAAAGTAAGAAATCTGAGATTAAAGTCAGAATTCTGAGAAGAATGTCAGAATTCTGAGTTTGAAGTCAGAATTCTGAGAATAAAGTCAGAATTATGTGAATAAAGTCAGAATTCTGAGAAGAATGTCAGAAGTAGATTAAAGTCAGTATATTCTGAGAAAAGTCAGAAATTCTGAGAAAAATCTGACTTTAATCTTAGAATTCTGACTTTAATCTCAGCATTCTTCTTTTTTTTATTATTAATATTCTGAGAAAAAGGTCAGAGTTCTGAGATTAAAGCCAGAGTTTTTTTTCTCAGAATAATAATAATAAAGAAAAATGTTGATCTTAATTTTTTATTTTTTTTGCAGTGGCCCTAATCCTCTTCCGTAGACAAACATGGAAGTAAATCATTGTTATTTCTATATTTTTAAAGTCTCATTTTTTTCTGCCCCCTGAAATCCCAAACGGCTTCCATCTCACGATATTACCCAGTAGCCGTTGACGGCTCTTTATGTGACGGATCGAGTCCTGTATCACAATTTTCTTTTCCCCCTTTTCATTTATTTTTTGGATAATAAAAGAAAGGAGTGCAAGTAAGCAAAACACCCTCTTTTATCCTTCACCCTGGTCCCTGCGTTAGATCGAGCGCTGTGTGTTTGAGTATGCAGCAGGATAACGCTGCTTAGCTAGCTGGGTCAGTTGTTAGAAAGCTACGTGATAGCAAAGCTAACCTCATTCTACGATACAACCTCGAGACAAGTCGGGACAAGACCAGGTCAGTGGATGGGGGAAATGTGCACGTTTTAATGCAAACACAGACTCTGAAATTGTTGTTTTGAAAGAAATGATCACTACTCTCTTTGGATAACGTACAAACTTACTCTAAAGGACGTTTTGTAGAGGGGCACTCGTGTTTTTTTCTCTCGTAAAGACACAGTGACTTGGTTGTTGTTGCTAGCTAGCTAATGTGTAGCTCCATAGTAGGACTGTATCACATGAAAGGATTAACTGTTGTATGAATAACCAAACATGAATCAATTTTATAATCAAACACTCTAACAAAACTTGGTCGTTTTTGGCACACTTAAGACTCAACATTTGACAGTGAGCGGTTAGCACAGGATGTTCGCCTTGAATATAACGAAGCTTGTGGGTTAGCTAGTGTCTGAAAGTGTCGTTAATGAAACTTCTGTTCATTTGTTTGCTTATTTATGTTTTCAGTGTAGTTAAAATGGTCTTCACTTTCTGTGTTTCTAAATATGAGCTATGTGATGGCAGGTTAGCTTCTTCTTGGGGAGGTTTGGTACCCAGCCTTTGATATGGACGGGGCCTGTTTCCGCCGCCATTTTGTTTTGTTGTTTCTAATAAAATGCTTTTTTTATGCGCTGCATTGTGGCCTTTATAAACCACAGATAAGCAGTCGCGTTTAATGGGAAACCACCAAGTCGCAGCGTCGGCGTGTAGTCCAGAATCTCGCACCTCGCTGAGTTCAAGAGCAAGAAGCTAATGTTACCGCAAGGTGTTGAAAATGCATTATGAAACATGAACGCAGTCCCCCTCCCAACGCCAACACTGGGCCCTGTGTGAGCCAGCTAACGCCTGCTAGCTCTGCATTAAAGGTGTAATGTGCTCCTGCAGCTTGTGGATGAAGCATTGCATGACGTTTGTTGTGATAGTGTCAGATCTTGTGGGGGATTTTGCCCTCAGATGGATGTTTAGCTTGAACAGTCAGTGGTTATTGTTAGCTTTAGCTTCCCAAGGCCTCTTGCTGCAGGTCTGGCTTGCTGCTGGCCCCTGTTAATCCCCATACAACATGCAGTTGACCAGCCATCCCACGACCTAATTTTCTAATCTCATCTGGCTGGTGAGGCACGGTGCTTCACTGCTGCTCGGTGTTTCATCTGTGGAAACATTTGTGGTGTTTTATTTTTGCAGGGATGAGTGTTTTCAGACATTAGTCATAAGAATGATCTGTTCTTTGCTTTATATTAGACTGTTGTTGCATTTTTATGATAGTTTGTTTATAAACTGTTATTTTTTGCAACACGTTGTCTTGTTGCTCATCATGCTGCTGCTGTGAACCTTGCACACTTGTAATGTAGGTACACTGTGAACTGGTAGAACTGTCACAGCTTCAGTTTTAAACTGTACATAGATCAGTGTTGTAAAGTTATTTTGTGAATTTATTTAGCTCTCAAGTTGTTCTCCAAAGCATGTGTGGTAGGGATGCACAGAAATGAAAATTCTTGGCCGAAACTGAAAACCGAAAATGAGGAAACCCAGGCCGAAAACTGAAACAACGAAATAAATTATTATGCCAATTATTAGTAGGGACACCGGGACCGTTGTAACATTTCACTCCTTGGATTTGAGATTAAAGGCTGATTTATACTTCTGCATTGCCCCCACACAGCAGGGGCTGACGCGGACATGAGCACCACATACTTCTGCGTCGATGTGTCCGTGTCGTGCAGCAATCCTCCACCGAAACACTTGAGGGCAGTGCGGTCTCTCTGATAGCTGGTGGCCTATAATCTCCGTTTACTTTTCCACAGAGATTCACGGCTTGTTCTGTTAATCTACAGCTGATACATGTTGCTGTTTATCATACAGACATGATTACAGGAATAGAAAGGAGGAGATGAAATATACGGCCGATGAGCGGGGATCCCGGATGTGCTGTAAATGCAGTAAATACAATGCCGCCGAGTGGACCAATCACAGGGTTTCCAGTCTGTGTCGATTCTACAGGTAGTTACATTTTGGAGGAGGTACATGTCAGCTAAGTGCGTAGGCCTCTGCGTAAGTACAGGGGCTACGAGGACCTCCAACGTAGGCTTTGCCGTTGATTCAACGCAGAAGTATAAATCAGCCTTAAGCCATGCATTTTCTGTTTGTGTTGCACAGGCATTTTCTAGGCCATTTATTAGCAGACACTTGAAGCTAGTTAGTATAGCAGTTTGAACACACGTCCTCTTTTCTGCGCTCTGTTCTTCTTCTCCTTCCTAGACGCTTTAGTGCTGCAATTAAAGGAATAACGGACATGTTGTCCCTTATCTAGACAAGCGAGTACTGCCCGCGATTTTTGCTTGCGTGATAATAACATTCTTTTTCGGCCGTGTTGTTTCGGTGTTAAAAGTCTTTCGACCGAAAACCGAAAATGCACTTCTCGGCAATTTTCGGCTGAAATTTTTGGTGGACAAATTTTCGGTGCATCCCTAATTGGCAGTCAGGACCGCCTTGCATTGTTTCTACAATGCACTATGGAATAACTAGTGTTGTTTTTGGCGTGATAACGCATGGCAATCTGCTTCTAGTGGGCACAAGTTGAACCTGTTGGAGACGATCTTGTCACTCTGAACTGGACAGATGTCAGTGCTGTGTGTTTTATTGATGTGCAGTAAAATGAGTTCAAGCTAAAGGCCCAGCTGTTGCCATGGAGCCAACCCAGTCTCAAGGCAAGGCATAGAGGAATATAATTTATTATGTGTTGCCATGGAAACCATGGTTCATTTTTTTCCACCCATGTCTTTCCTGTGATGAGGTTTTTAAAACATATAACATTTCTAGATGTGCAGTAAACCATGAAAAAGGACACTTCAAGAACCCCAGAACATGATCACCTCTCATAGTAGAAGTTATTCAGTTGAGCTCTGCATACAGTTGATGCATCTGCAACAATAAAGGTTGGTTTATTCTTCTACCTTGACTCCGAGCTGGTACATGTTGCTGTTGATCATACGACAATGATGACACAGAAGATTAAAGAGGAGATGAAATGTAAGGCCGCTGTAGGGCCGCTGTACGGTGATTCCGTAAGAGCTGTAAATGCAGGAAATAATATTCCGTCTCGTTGACCAATCATAGGGCTTGCACTCCTCTTTGTTTCAGCACGTAATTACATTTTGGAGGAGGTGCACGTCAGGCTTCTTCGTCAAAAGAGAGCTATGCAGACTTATGGCGTCAACACAACGCAGAAAAATAAACCAGGTGTAACCCTGACACACCACATTGAGAACTACAGCATCAAGACAGTTTAGCAATAGACAAACAAGTAAACTCAGGTGTATAACAAATAGGGATGCAACACAAGTCTGCAGCATAGACTGTAAAAAATATGGACGTAGTATCCGTGACGTCACCCATCTGTTTCTGAAGAGCTGTTTTGAGACCAATCGGCTGCGGCAGCCATATTGCTGCTGTCGAGCCAGTGTGACGTAAAGAGGCGGGCTTTGAGCCTCCTAGCCAACAGCTGCAGTGTTCCCACAGGCAGCTGTGCCTCTCATTGGGAGACTGGTAATCTCAATATCTTCGAAATTGCCGAATTAGAAAAAAATTCACCCCCCTCACAGTGAGAGGACGTCGAGAAACTAGCTATTCAGACTACACTCATCTTTTGTACCAGGCTGTAAACATGTTTATTAATGCTGCAAACATTGTCTTTTCCCCATTCATGTGTATGTGACTTCCGGTACTTAAGGAGCCAGCCTCAAGCGGATCCCCGATGAACTGCAGCTTTTAACACTTCCGCATTGACTCATATTTTTAGACCGGAGGTTGCCGCTTGGTCTGCAGCGTGGTAATCCCTAAACAATGTTACAAACTCTCGCCTAATGGAAACACTTCCAACATGACAGCACATCGGCTGCACCATCGCTCAGCCACATTACTGAGAGACACAAAAAGTAACGACGACAGTTGAGATGACCATTGTCAAAGATTTGGAGCTGAAGTGACAGAGAGATTAAAAAGTATTCTAGAGCATGTGTCCGTAGGTTGCTGCGTATGGTATGGCTGATAGCCTGCCACTAGGGCGCCGCTGGCATATGCCGGTCCTCAATGGCCTGCCAGTCGTCTTGATGTCTCGTGAAGTAGAGGCCAGATTCAGAACGTCATATGCTCCACCCCCACGATGAATATGAAAATAAATAGCAGTGGTCTTACTTCATGCCACTTACTGCCGCGGTTATGTGAATTGAAGCCAATGCGGGAGTGTTAAAAACTGCAGTTCCTTGAGTGTCCATTTGAGGCTAGCTCCCGAAGTACCGGAAACAACATACACACCAATTCAAAAAAGACAATCTTTACAGCAGAAATAAACACGTTTACAGTCTAGTTCAAAAACCAGTGTAGTCTGCATGTCCAATATGGCTTCAAAACAGCGCTTCAGAAACAGACGGGTGACGTCATGGATACTACGTCCATTATTTATTCAGTCGATGATAGAAACAGGGCATTTTCTGTTGTATAGCTGACAGCCCACGGGGCAGAAATTTACTCCAGAGGTTATGAATCGGTTATTTGTTGTAATGGGAGAATATTTCTTCAGCAAGAAAGAGGACAAACATTTCGTAAGAAAAGCTTGACATGTTGTTGATGTGTGGATTGGCATTTAGTCTCATGAGTGGGAACACAGATTTGGTATGCCGGTTCAAAGTGAGGCTGCACGACACAAGAAGTAAGAGTATTTCATTCACACCCCACAGAGTCGCCACCATCCTTTCTTTTGGGGAGTTTTGATTTCGGTGACAGTTTATTTATGTTAATGTGAGTTAATACATGCGTATACAGTCAACACTTTCACTCTCACTTCTGTGAAAACCAGGTGTCAAATCTCTTCTTTTTTTTGTTCTCCTCTCTCTCTCTCTCTCTCTCTCTCTCTCTCTCTCTCTCCTCTCTCTCCTCTTTCTCCTCTCTCTCCAGTCTCAGGGCTCACCATACTCAATGAGCGGACAGCGCAATGTCAGAGCGTTCTGGGCAAACTGCAAAGGGGAAGGAAGGCAAAACCAAGTATGCGTCTCTCAACCTGTTTGATACATACAAAGGAAAGAGCCTTGAAACACAAAAGCCTGTTGGTGAGTATTTTTGGTCCCAGGGAAGCTGTAATCATCACAACATAACGTACATTCAGTGTGACGCTTTCAAAAAGATGGCCTTCTTGTCTTTCTACTGAGGGAACTGTGTCTGATGGTATTGTTTTGCCTCTAATGATGTGCTGCTTGTTTGGTAATTGAACATACCTGTAGTGTTACATTCAGATTCACCAGTTGTTGTTGTAATTAATAATGCCTGGCAGTGCTGTTTTGTTGCTGATGCCAAGCACTGCAACTCTGATGCAGCAGCCCACTGTCTCCCTAAAAGCTTTGGTGCTCATTTCCAATATAGTAGTGAAATATATACTGCATCTCTCAGCTGCCTGCCAACCTGGCTTTGCTGTTCAGGGATATTTACTATCCTTATTTACAGGACTTTACTCCCACCTCCAACAGAATGTGTCACAACTGTAGAAATAAAGAAGGAGATCATGCCTGTCCTGGAGGGTGCACACACAGCTCTTGAGCTGCAGCGTGTCAGCTGAGCCTTGGAGCCACAGAGCCTGACCCCCAGACAGAGGCTTGCTTGTGGACGCTGTTTGACTTCTGCGCTGAGTCCCTAGTCAATGTTTTATTCAGAAGCTCCTCACTAGATCCAAGCAGCTGTCCTCGTTGTGCAAACTACAGACTTCCCCTTCCTACATAGTGAAGCCATGCACTGCTGTGGTTTCTCTCAGCCTCAAGGCAACAAATGAGGGATTGATATTCAGCATAGCTTCTTTTTGCAGAACCGGAAGGCTTTTCCACGCTTCTTTGAGCATCAATATCCTGATAGGACTCCATGAACTGTAATTTAAGTGGGTTTGCTGAAGGTTTTTAATAAGGTCTTGAAGCTTTTTTTTTTCCAATCCACATCCATATAAATCATCAGACTGTAACTACTGAGCCTGTATTCTCGTTGGATGTTCAGCATCCTAATTGCATATCTGGCAAGGCAAGCGCCAGAAGCCATTCCTGTCATCGACTCCTCCTTGCCCACAGTAGATTTGATTGGTGTCAAGTTTCAGTGGTCCATCTGTGCTAATGACCTCCTTTTTTTCTTCTCCATATCAGTTCCCCCCCGCCATGGCCTGCAGTCTCTTGGTAAAGTTGCCTCCGCACGGCGTATGCCACCTCCTGCCAACCTGCCGAGTCTGAAGGCAGAGAACAAAGGCAACGATCCCAACGTCTCGCTCGTTCCCAAAGACGGCACAGGATGGGCAAGCAAACAGGAACAAGCAGACCCAAAGAGGTCAGCAAGCCTACTTCAGCAAACACTCAGATCAACCTTTGTTTTCATTTTTAATTTACTCTGATGATAGGTAGGAAAGAGCTGAAGTAATTTTATCTCATGCCTCACACTTGTTACTTTTCCCCCCTCTCTTAGTACCGATGCATCGTCAGCACCGCAGCCGGAATCGCAGCCGCCTGCGGCTTCACCGACACCTGCACCGACCCGCCCGAGAACCCCGCAAGCTTCAGAGGTACACACAGACCCAGTTGTAAGAATTCAAACTGTATATTCTTCTTTAACAATGTGCATGGATATTTGTGTTTCCCACAATGGTATCATTTACTATGTATCTCTGTGTGCCTGCACCTTCCCCAAGCCTCCGGCCCCAGCTTCAACCCAGGCCGTAGGGGCAAGGTCCTGGGCGCAGGCCAGTGTTACACTTGGAACACAAGGGGATGGTGAGTCTTACTTTGTATCAGGCTTTTATCTGGAACAAGCTTTTCGTTACATTCCCTAAAAGAAAATTCTCCTCGTGTTCTCTCTCTGCAGGTGGAAAGGGATCAAACCTACCGTCGCCATTCTCTCGAGAGGAATTTCCCACCCTGCAGGCGGCTGGCGAACAGGACAAAGCTGGCAAAGAACAGGGCACTGCAGATCAGTGGTATGGGCCAGGACCAAGCCTCCGCCCCCAGAGTGAGTAATAATGATCAAACAGTTGCTTAGTTAAATCTGTGTTTGTGTGAAAACCTATTTCTCAAGCTTGATTTTGGCAATGATGATAATAAAATACTGCAACTATGCAAGATAAGCTTTTTCCTTCAATTAATATGAAATTTCTTTAATTATTGTTACAAATGCACATCAAAATAATAATTCTGTAAAAAAATAATTGGTTCCTTCATCTATTTTGGTGTTCTGTGTTTGCTAACACCAAACCGAATTAGTACGCAAGACATGGTTCTTTTTAAAAGACCTGTATGTGTTATATCTCTAAATTTATGGCTTGGTGTCTCTGATCTTATTCCATTAAAGCCCATAAAACCACCACAGTGACCACATCGTCCTTTCCTGTTTTTCTGTCCGCAGACGTCACAAGTTGGCGGGACGGTGGGGGCCGAGCCCTGGCGCCCACCTTGTCTGGGGAGGGGGCAGCGGAGGGTGGCGCTGGTGGAGTTCTGGTGATGGATGGGGCAGCTGGGGTCCCCCCTCCGAACTCTCAGTCCCATGGGCCACCTAGAAACCCTCCTGCAGGCAGCCCTGCCTTGCCCCTGCCCCAGCCCCCTGTGGGACCCGGGTTCCCCCAGTACCGAGGGATCATACCTCCCTTTGTAAGTTCTCTTGTTTTTTCTTAAGTTTGATGAGCGGAAATAATAATACATTTTTTCGTGTTATATATTTTATCAGTGGTGCTTTGATTTGAATCAAAGTACAAATGGATCGTATAATTGTCACTTAACTCTCTTGTCATTTTCTTATCATCTCTTTATGTTGATGAGCATCTTGGTCAAATAATGCTGTAGACTACCACTAGCCCTCTTCACAGAGCTCTTATGTTAAAAATATGATTTGATCTTTATCCTTTCTTTATAGATGTATCCTCCCTACCTGCCCTTCCCGGCCCCCTATGGCCCTCAGGGGCCATACAGGTACCCGGCACCTGGGGAAGGGCCCCCTCCAAGGTATGCATCTTCCCTTAATTATTTGTAAAACTAGTTTTGGGTTACTTAGTGGCACTTTGTTCACCAGATATTTCAGTAGGCATCAAACTCATCTGTGATTGTTTATATCAAATCTCACAAACAACCTCATCCCCTCTTTCAGGTTCTCTCGTGGCCAGGGTGGACCTGATGGCAGGCCCCAAGGCGGACCACGTGACGCAGGGGGAGAGATGGTGAAGCGTCCCTCTATCCTGAAGCAGGATGACCTAAAGGAGCTCGACGAGCTGGACCATGACGGAGACGAGGGCTGGGCAGGTAAAAAATGAAGCTTAATCAGAAATATAAAAGTAAATGAGGTTGTACATAGAATTGGCTGAAAGCTGGGAGATAACGGCTTGATGTCACATTGTAGATAAACATTGATGAAAACACAGAAATACAAATTCAGTCTTTTAAAGTTTGAAACAATTCAGAAATATGTTAATGCACTTATTGTCTTTTTTAAGCACTTAGTTTTGTACATGGAATAATTCTTATGTTACATTCAAAGCACATAACAGAACTCTGAAAAATGAGCTTTTGACCAAATAATGGGATTGTATCATTTGCAGATCTTCAAGATCACTAGTGTTTGTCTGTGTGAAGTAATAAAAAAATCAAGAATTATACATATGAAATATTCATTTTTAGATAGGTTAGCACTTCTGAGCTAGCACTGCAGAAACTTAATTGTTGTTTTGGATGCACATGAGAGTATTCAGCCACATTAAGGTTCTCTGTTTATGATAAAGAATGTGATAACAAAGTGGTTCATGCCTTATAGTATAAGTGGATATCTGGCTGAACTGAGCAGATGTGTTGCAGTCAGAGCATGACCATTTGTTCATGTCTTGTTTCCTTCAAAGGAGCTCATGAGGAGATTGATTACTCCGCCAAATTGAAGTTCAGTGATGATGAAGGAGAAGAGGAAGGGGAAGAGGAGAGAACCGAAAGCATCAATGACACACAGTATGTGAAAAAGTAACATAAATATATATATGTCTGTATAAAAACTTTATCACTTTCCGTTTTACCTGAGTATGACCAGACTTAACAAAAATATCATAATTAGTTTTGAAATTGTTCATATTTGTCTTGTTCTTAGTGAGCAACAGAGGTCCCAGGATGCCCCCCCTGCAACCTCTCGCACCCGAGCCTCGGACAGTGTTGGAGACGCACGCCACACACCTCCCATTACTGCTGACAACGGCCCCCAACCCCCCTCCAGCAAGCCAGGATGGGCCGAGGAGGGAGGCGCTGGCTGGGGGGCTCAAGGAGCACCATCCAATTACCAGGTAGCAGCAAAATGCTTTTCAGCAGCAAGGTGTAGCCTGGACAGGTTGTACTGTAGCTCAAAACAGAGCAGGAAACTCCTGAAGAATCTTATTTGTGGGCAGAGATGTTAGTGTGTTTCTGTTTTTGTCAGTGTAGGTAATTGGGATGGGGTATGGCTAACTGTGTCTGCCTGTATATAGGGGCGCAGGCCTGGATTGGGTGGTCCCCGGGAGCAGCCCTCCCCCCCACCAGGGCCGCTCCTTGGACAAGGGCCTTACTCCTTTTACCGACAGGTAGACATCCGTACAGGGCCTCATAGACAACTCATTTCTATCATTATGTCATCGCCGCCTAAAGGTCGAATGAAGAAGTCATCTTTAGTTTTAATTTCGCTTTTTTCCTTTTGAGTTCAGTTACTGTTCATGTGGTCATCTGTAGAATATATTTTCAACTCTTAAATGTGATGTTACCTGATGAGAACTGCGTAGAGCATCATATACATTCTAACTGTTCAGGAACGGCCCCACAACCAGGGTGCTGCACGCCCAGGGAAACCGGTTCCCAACCAGCAACAGCCAGCAGCAGGAGGGCCTACTCCTCCTCCGCAGCCTGGCCTGCTGGCCCCTGGAGCCCCAGGAGCCCCTGGAGCACCTGGAGCCCCTGGAGCCCCTGGAGAAGATGAGGACGAGACTTGGCGGCAGCGCAGGAAGCAGTCCTCCACTGAAATTTCAGCTGCTGTGGAGCGAGCCCGTCGACGCAGAGAGGAAGAAGAGCGCAGGATGGAGGAAGAGAGACGAGCAGCCTGTGCCGAGAAGCTGAAGAGGCTGGATGAAAAGCAGCAGCAGCAGCAGGGCAGCAGCGTAGGAGGTAGTGGCAGTAAAACCCCCAGCCTTGATGGAAACTCTACAGTTGCCACCGCAGGTAGCCCTACTCCGTCTGTTTCAGCCTCCTCTCCCAACATCAGTCAGCCTTCATCTCCCTGTGTTGACCCAGAAGAGCCACCATTGCTGGCTGTCCAAACAGGGCCTAGTCCTGGAGTTGGTGAACGACAGCGGGCCAGCAGCAATAGCAGCTATGACTCCAGTGCAGGTAAATCATTTATGTGTAAAGTGATAAGGATCTGAAACATTTGGATGTGATTTAATTTGCTTTAGATCTGATGCTTTTAATAAAAAAATGTAAAGTATGACGTCTTGATAATAGCCCTTGCCTCATTTCTTTATCCCTACATTCTTGGTTCAGATGTCCAGCCATGTCCCCAGCCAGCAATGTCACAGCCACAGCAGCCGGCACCGCTGGACGTACCTGTACCAGGAGAGAATAAAGAAGAGACCTTAGGAGGTCCACATGTTCGTGCAGGCAGTGGAGGGGAGAGAGGAGTGGACCCTGTGAAAATTGAAAATATCGGAGGGGGGGCTGGTCGTCAAGCTGGTGGTCCTCCTGGCCAGGGTTACTCCAAGTACCAGAAATCTCTTCCGCCTCGATTTCAGAGGCAGCAGCAGGTAAGGATTTGAATGTAACTGTTATGTACCTGTGTGTTGTTTGTGAAGTACTGATATTGCTTGGATAGTAAATGCATTTTGAATTATTAGCACTTTACAAAAAGCAGCTCTACTGTATGTAGCTATGGTAACTGGTGTAGATACAAAAACATCTGTTCATCTGTAATGGAAACACAAGAGTCTTCAGTTTTCTGTTTGAACTTTTGTTCTTTAGGAGCAGCTCCTGAAGCAGCAGCAGCAATGGCAGCAACAACAACAACAACAGCAGCAGCAGCAGCAGCACAGCCAGGCATCACAAAGCCAGCTTTCCCCCCAGCCCCAGGCTCCACAGGGTCCTTCATCAGGTGCAGCACCACAGCCGGGGCCTGGACCAAAGCAGGGCGGACCCATGTATCCGCCCAGCAATATGGTTCGACCTCCACCACTGCCAATGAACTTTGACCCTCGCTGGATGATGATGCCCTACATGGACCCTCGTATGATGCAGGGCCGCCCTCCACCAATGGATTACTATTCAGCTGGCATGCACCCATCAGGTCAGTCTGTGTGACATTATCTGTGAGACCTGATGGAATACCTCAAAGATAGATAATCCAAAATTTCCCTGCTCGTCCTGAAAGAGTAACCAACCAATACAATACTGACATTTGATATTGACTCATTCTTTTGAAACATTCTTACCCACCCCCCAGGGCTTATAGGGCGTGAGCGTTCTGATTCAGGAGGATCTGGTTCAGACCCCTTTGACCGACAGCAGCAGCAGCAGCAGCAGCAGCAGCAGCAGCAGCAGCAGCAGCAGCATCCAGGGCACCCTCACCGTGGAACTCCCCCAATGGACCCTAAGCTCTCCTGGGGGCCAGAGGTATTCCCTGGCGGAGGAGAGGGCAGGGGACTGACATCCCCCCTTAGGCAGAAGCAAGCAATGGAGGAAGATGAAGGGGCTAAAGGACCCAGGTATGACATGTGTCAATTTGGGGGATTCTTTTGGTTTAATAAGTTATGAGTAAATAAAAAAACTGAGGAATAAGTCACCAAACTTAAATCCATGGACCTATACTGTGATCTTTCTTTCAATTGGGCTAAAATCAACCCATAGTTCAATAGACCAACCCTCATACTTTATTGTCATACTTTATCTTAGGAACGACACTCCTCCACATCGAATGCGGGAAGGTGGATTGGGACCTATCCAGCAGCCGAGCTCCAACTCCGGGTCATCCAATCAGACTCCACCTCCAGTTGGCGCTCAAGTTGGGAGCCAAGGAGATGGCCACCACCCTCATCACTACATGAGCGGCCAGGGCAACTACAGCAACTTCCCTGATCAAGGTGCAAGAATGCTTCCGCACCAACAGCAGCAGAGGGCAGGTGAGCGGGGAAACCAGCCACACGGTTTTACCCACCAAGACGAAGGACCTCCACGAGGATCCCAGCAAGGCCAGATATGGGGGGCTCCACACCCTCACTACGATCGCAATGGCCGTGCAGATCTCCCCTCTGAAAGCAATTCTCATCACCACCATCATCATGGCCACCACCCTCAGCAGTCTCATTTTCATCTCCACCCCCACAAGCCAGAGAACAGCCGTGACAGGGTCACTGAGGCCAATGCTAAGAAGACTGATGCTTCTCCACCAATCCACCAACCCTCCCTCTCCTCTTCCTGCTCTTCCTCCTCCTCCTCTTCTGCTAGAGATGACGGAAATGTCAAGGCTGCCCAGCACCATCACCCAACTCAGAGAGAGGGGGAAGCTGGTGCCGGGCATACTGCTGGTGAAAGAGGTAGCAGTGGCAATGCTGGCAGCAGCAGCCATGGAAAACAGGAGAAAACAGGCCCAGCATACACTCCCCATTCCTCTGTCACCGCTGCCCAACCTTCCTCTCAGCATGGCAGTCATGCTCATGCTCAGCAGCATCACCATCATAAACCAAACCAAAGAGGGGGTCGGGAGCACAAGACAGAGACCCAGTGGGGCCCACGGCCTGGGAGTAGCCACGTGGGTGGAGGGTCCTCTCATGGTAGGAGGGCCAACAATGCAGGAGGTGGAAATAGCTCCCGCGGAGGTGATGACTCCTCCAACATTCAAATGGACCACAAACCCTCCAACCATTCAGGAGCCAGCAATGCGAACAAGAGAGCTGGGCCGATAAAGAAACCAGTGCTGAAAGAGATGAAGAAGGACGGAGGGGATGTTGATGGAGAAAAAACAAGTGTAGGTTTCGGGAAAGATAAAGAGCAGGATGGGGCCCAAACCACCTTAGCCAAGCAGGAAGCCTCCTCTGTCTCCCAGAACACATCCGCTCCATCTAAAGACGAGCCGACTCAGACAGCCAAACCCAGGAACGGAGGCAAAGAACGATCAGCAGGAGGAGGTGGAGGAGCTGGGGGTAGAGGGCCAAAAGACGGTGACACCAATTCCTCAGGTTTATCAGGTTCCTCCTCCAGGAGGGACAGGGACCGTTCTGCTGAAAGAGGAGGCCATCATGGAATTCCCCCCAAAGGTGGTAGGGCCAGTCGTGGACGAGGGGGGGAGTTCTACGGACGGGGCCGTGGATACCGTGGCACCTATACAGCCACTGTCGGGCCTACTGGTGGAGGTCGGGGAAGAATGGGAGGCAGGAGTGGGAGAGATTACCGCTCATCTGTGGCTGGTGGCCACCATCATGAATCCAAAGGCGAGGGAGGCGGTGGCAGACATGGCCAGGAGCGCTCTCAGCATAACCCAGCCAGGGCCAGGAACCGAAGTGAAACTCGCAGTGAGGGTTCAGAGTATGAGGAAATCCCCAAGAGGAGGAGGGAGAGGGGTTCAGAGACTGGCAGTGAGAGTGGTGCCAGTGACCTTGGTCACTCAGACAAAGATGACAACCAGAAACCCAATACCAAGAATGGCTCAAACACTACTAGCAGCAGCACAATGTCATCTGCACCACCCAGAGGTTCCCAGGCCCGTGTGTTCACCCCCAGAGGTGTGCCCTCAAGAAGGGGGCGGGGCGGAGGGAGTGGAGGAGGAAACATCTACAGGAGCAGTGGTAATGTTGGAGGACCATCTGGAGGACACCGTATTGGATCCAACTCAGCCTCTCATGGTGGGCCCTCCAAGGCATCAACCTCCACCCGAAAGCAGCACGGCCCACCACAAACGTCTGGGCCCAAAGACTTGGGGAGGGGAGGAAATGGAGGAGAGAAGAAAGATAAGACAGCTGATGCAAATCAAGCTCAGAGTCAGGGCTCTAATCCCCCTCAGACCACATTGCCCCCTGCAACTCCTTCCACTTTAAGCTCCAATGAGAATGGAGTAGCTGTGACCCAGCTAGCCTCGACCAACCCTACGTCTAACTCTGGAGGGCCAAACGCCCTTCCTCTGCCCACCAACCGTGGGTTTCCACCAGGTGGATTTGAGCGACCACCTAGACGTCGTCGTCATGGGCGTTCCCAGCATCAGCAGGACAAGCCACCCCGCTTCCGGCGACTGAAGGAGCGAGAGAATGCTGCTCGGATCAACGGAGGAGTAGGGGTCATTGGGGGAGGGAGGCCTTCCTCTCCCTCCCTGAATTCAGTTCAGGACAGTAACGGAGCCCCTGTCTCTGCTCCAGTGACAGGCACTGCCCAAAATGCCAACCACAATACCGCAGTAACAAACAACAACAACAATAGTGGTGGTCATCTCAGCAACGCAAACAGCCACCACCATCACCACTACAACCAGGGCAGCACTGGACCGCCCCACCCACAGCACCACCACAGCCACGGAGCAAAGTCCCCAGACTTCACCAACCAGAACTCAGACCAGGCCAACGAGGAGTGGGAGACTGCTTCAGAGAGCAGCGACTTCACAGAGTTCAGAGACAGGGAAGGTGGCGGAGGAGGGAAGTCGTACTCCTCTCACCATCCCCACCACATGGGAAGGGGAGGAGGGGGAGGAGGAGGTGGAAATGCGGGTGAGCGAGATATGACGGGGAAAGAGCCCTCAGCGAATAAGCGAAGCTTCTCGAGCCAGCGTCCTGGCATGGAGCGACAGAACCGGCGGGTCAATGCTGGAGGAGGTGGAGGCGGAGGGGGAGGAAGAGGTCCTCGAGGTCCAGCAGGTGGTGGCTCTGGTGGGCCTGGTAATGGAGGTGGAGGCAATCGAGGAGATAAGCGTGGTAACTGGCCCTCCCCGAAAAATAGGAAGTGATGGAATATTACGGAACATTTTAGATGACCCCCACCTACATCAAAACCACCTTATTCCATCTTAATCCCTTTTTGATAATTATTTCATGGCTTATCTGTTGGCATCCCTAAACATGTTAGTGTAATGTACAGTATATGGAGATGGTATTCACACTCAGTTTAGCCCCCCCACCCCCACCCCCCCATTCATGTCGCCTCCTTTGCTTTGCATCCATCAACTCTCTACCGTCCGTTAATGTAAATCTCTCTCTCTCGTTCTGTTTCCTCCCCTCCTTCCCTCGAAGTCTCTTCCCAGTTGGATTTGACAAGCATGTGTTTCTGCAAACGGAGGTGCACGTGGTTTTGACAGATGATATTTACACAGAGCTCCACACACACTCACATTTACAAGCACAAATACGACATCTCTTCAAACACATGGACACATGCAGTCATGTGGGCGCAAATTGAAAAATCTGGGATTAAATTGGCGGAAATGTTTGGATTGGGCTAATTTTTATATTTATATGTATATTTCTACCACACTTTGGCCTTGGGTGGTATCCAGTAGTGCAGATCTGCATTACTTCCCTCACAAAGGGAATGAGTGCAGCTCTATCTTTTAACGAGAACAATGTAACATAAGATGTTTCTGTTTTTGTCTTTCTTGGCCTCATGTAAGTTTAGTTTCAGCCTCTGGGAAATGTTAGGGGTGTTTGTTTTTTCTTCTAGAAGCAGGTTATTAAACACCTTTTTACTAAATTCCCCACTTCTGCTGACTCTTTGGTCTCCTCTAAAGTACATCTGATTACTGTGATGAAGTACTACTGCTCAGTGCTCACTTACACCTACATTGATTTGTCTTTCATTTCAGTGTTTCAGCTGCTCGTTCAGGTAGATGGTGTGAATTTATTTCTCCTCCAGTGTTTTTGACCTCTTAACATTTTAATATCAGTTGAGTTTGTCCCTTTTTTTTTTAAGAATCTAATGCGTCTTCGGCCTCATCGTAGTATCCTTCTTCACCTGCAGAACTTCTGTATACTCGAAATCCAAGTCAACCCAAGGATTATAGTTTAACTCTTCTTTTCTCGTGTTTTGTCTCCCCCATGAAGACTATATGATAGCTTATGGCTTTATTTCGACAACTCTGAAAACACCTTTTTTCTCCTACCACAAGCTCAGAAACGATCAGTCTTGGATGGGGTAATATGAGATAAATGAAAGCGTAGGTCATTGTTGGCTTCAATAGGTGATTGAATATGTTCTATTAAGCACTCCTTGTAGTATAAATAAAACCCATGTTTGTTGGTTTTTATTTTGTGTTCGTTTTTGGGCAGGTTACATGTGATGCAACAGTTCAGGTACTCTGTCTGGGCCCAGAGTACAGAGCTAGGCTGAGTATTGTACTACGACACACCCCGTTACTCTCTTTCTGTGCTCTCGTGGAAACCTCACATCTAAAAAGGACTGCTTCAAAGAGCTCTGTGTCTGAGGAAGTATTTTTTTAAGGTGTGCGTTCTTGGGATGGATGGCGGTTTTCAGTACACGCTGGGGATCGAGTAGCCCACACAAATTCAATCCAGAACAATCCTGGAAGGCGTGACGACAAGAGTCACCTTTTCCGCGGAACACACGGTTTCCATGAATCTGCTCGCAACAAAATGATGCTGACCTGGAGTTTTGGGGGAAATGTTGGATTGATGTAGGATTACACTTGTAAAGCATAGTTTGTATCATACAAAAAAAAAAAAAAAGGCAGAAAATGGCACACAGCTTGGAGGAAAAAAAGAACATCCAGTGTGAACTAAATCGATTTGTACCAATTCTGTCACTGCTGTAAGTTGGGGTTTGTTTGTTTACTGACAACAGTTTGAAGATCTTCTCTGGGATGTTGTGTGTAGGGCATTCAACAATTTGTGTATGAGCGTGCGTGCTTGTGTGCGTGTGTGTGCGAGTGTGTGTGAGTGTGTGAGTGTGTGTGTGTTTCCTGGTGTCTGTGTAATAACTCGGGGAAGGGGTGGGGACCAGAGGGGTTAACATGAATGGCAAGCACTTTTTTCTGCCTTGTTTGCCCACACTTGATTTAACCAGTATCATTAAGACAATTTTACCGTTTCTTAAATACATCCACATATATACATGCCGCTGTGTGTATATGTTCAGAATCCAAGTGAAGAACATGCAGTGGAGAAATTCACCAGTTTGTGTGTGTGTGTGTAATATTTAAGAAAACATTCTTCAGCAGGCAAGTGAAGTTGGACATATTTTATTTTTCACTATGACTTCTAAGCATGAACACACACCCATGGGTGCAGCTTGCCTTGCCTGTTACTGGTTTATACATTGATAGCTGTACACGTAACACTGGCTCAAAGAGTCCTTCATCCCTCCTTAACTCTTAATGTTGATGTGCGCATTCTTTTATGTACCCATGTTAAAAAGAAAACAAAAGTAGTGTACTCCAGAAAATTACTCAAGAGATTGTACTATGTTTCCAGCATTACCAAGGTACCTGGAGTGGTTCAAACTGTTTTTAGCATTTATGGTTTTTATTAATGGAACCGTAATATACACACATGTATGTATATTGGTATGTATCTAAGTTTTGTCTACCCCAACTTACATTCCCACAAACAAATGTTGCCATTTTTAGTTCAAGGGAGCAATGTACAAGCAGAGAAGTGTCTTATTATAATAAAGTTATACAGAGAAGGCAAAGTTAAATAAACTACTTTTGATTTAATGGAAACTGTGTGAACTGTGTCTCGTTCTTCTGAAGTGGATTGAAAGGGAAGGTTTTGCGGTTGTGTCTGTGAGTCATACCATTAAGCTAGCTTCACACTACCACACCTAGATGAATAATTGACATAATTGTAGTCATCATGTGAAGATATGTGCATGGCTTTTGGTTTCCCAGTTTAAAGATAAAGAATTTCTTTATCTGTTTATGATGTGAACAGTAGCCCTGACCAATTATTTCTTCCCTCTCTTTGGGTACCAACGGTGTGAAACAGTCGCAGCAACAACAACAACAGGCATTGCCATGTATTGTCTATCAATAAAAGGAAACAAAATAACACCAGAAGCTAAAACTCGTGAAGACCAGGGGTGTTTCCAGGGGTGGCCATAGCCCCCCTTAAACTGATTGGCAAACCAAAATCCTAAACCCTGGCTGTTTTCGAAACGGCCTGCTACATACTCCCTACTAATGTAGTAGGTACTAGGTACTGCATACTACCCTCTGCATTTGAATTTAGTATGTAGTATGACTGTTCTCTTGGATCTGTGTTGCCGTACGCTGGGCCAGACATCACTGAATTTCCAAGTTAACAACGGCCAAGCTAAGAGAGAAACTGCTTCTTTAGCATCCACTTATAAGAAGTGGTTTTTATGGAATTTAATAATTTTCACAGCACCTAAAAATGGAAAAAAAGAAGAGAAAAGAAAAAGCGGAAGGAGCTATGTGCATTGTGGGAAACAGTACGCAAGACAGATTGGTCAGATGCGTACTGTGAAATTTTCCCGAATCAGTAGACATCTGGGGAGTTTTGACAAACTAAAGATTTTCCTCTTGTTCACATACTACTTACTACATACTGAATTTTGGCCAAATCAGTACGTACTGCTAGTATAGTAGGCGGTTTCGAGAACAGCCCCTGATTGGGTATTTACCTGATCAGAGGCAGGACTGAAGTACCCAACAGCTAGCTCCATCCTCTGAATTTCAGTGTAACATCTCTTCTGTTTGTTAGCAGTCTAATTTGTGACTTTGAACAAGCATCTTTTGTTTAGTCCTTAAAGATTAAAGATAAGAAGATTCAAATGTTGCCGCTCTGTTGTGTTACTTTTTGAAGTGAGAAAAAATACAAAGGAACATTAACTCTTACGGGTAAAATGCTATCCATCTTGTGTGCAAACAAACTTAATACAACCCCTGCTAGAGTTTACAGCCCCGGTTTTGCCACCCCAGTCTAAAGGCATTTTTCGACTGCATGAACTTTACCCCGGAACTACATGCGTTTCAACCGGAGGAACCAGGATCTAAATTTAGTTCAGGGGTAGTTAATCTCCTCCCTGAAAAGCCTCTGCTAGGGGGGGTAGTACTTTTCAAAGGTCCTGGGACTTTCGGCTGAATGTAACAGATAAACATAAGAAAACAAGGTAAATATACAAAAATAAATAATAATAAACATTTTTAGATAACTTGACCCCCCATTTGTGTCTCGCGAACCCCCCGGGGGTCCCGACTCACACTTAGGGAACCCCTGAGCTAGTGTAGCAGAGCTGTAAATTCCTACCAGGAAGATTGGATTAAGTATTATTATTATATATAATTACAAGCCAGTAGATCAGGCATGTCTAAAGTACGGCCCGGGGGCCAATCACGGCCCAAGGTCCATTTATTTATGGCCCCAAGCTTCCATCTTAAATTGTGTTATTTATAGCAAAGACTTTAATCACCTTCTGAATCATCTGTACATTTGCAGTTTCTTTCAAGCGCACAAACAAAACTAAAGTCAATCCAGAAACGTCTCAAAAAGCTTCATATGGACTACCCGTCTAAAAGCCAAAGCACTGAGGATTCTGCAAGACGGCAATAAAGAAGAAACACAAGAACTCTTAAAGCTGACAGGTTTTCAAATTAATGTTTTCATCATGATGTGAAAATGTTCTTGATGAACACTAAAAGTTCAGAAGACACAAAAGAGAACACAAGACAAGATCAAAATTATGAAATCGTACAGAAAAGGGAAATTTTATTCATAAAAATTGTTCTGAACCCAGGAAAGTAATTATTTTGTTATAATGTTTTTGTCTGCTGGTCAGAAAAGTCTTAAAAACCACATGAAAAAGAAGTGTGATGAAATCCAGATTGTGATCCTGCCATAGGAAAATAATGAGACAACATTCTTCCCACATTGCCGACCCTTATGGAAAACATTTTCCTCCAAAGGAAGATAAAGTTTGCTAATGTTTACGTGGCTTGTGGAGAACTGAGGACTACCTAGTTACTGTTTTATTGAGAAAAAAATTGAAATAATTGTTATTAAATAGATATTTCATATAGAACTTTTGTGCATCCTAAGTCAGAGTAGGAGCCACTGGCCCTGAGGTATTCTGACAACGTCATATGTGGCCCTCTTTGAAAAAAGTTTGGGCACCCCTGCAGTAGAGCTTCAATTTGAAGGAATTTGTAACACTTGAAATGCACAGTAGAGGGCAGCACCACGTCATCACGCTGTACGCTGCCACACTCGGGAGGAAGAGGAAGAACGTAACCTCGAGAGGGTGAACTGGGAGGTCCATCTTATTTACACCGGGCAGATCGCTCACATTTGGGCCTGTTGGAATTTTTGCGACAATAAAAGTTGAAAGCTGGGTAAGTTGGCTGGTTCGATCATGTAACAACGTTTGGATACTTTAACTTACAGGCAGATAAATCTCGAAAACCGGCTGATATTTATTGTGAAGCTTGTTTTTCTAACGATGCGCCATATTGTATTTCAGTGTAGCTCCTAGCCGCTAGCAGGTTTTAGCTGAGCGAGCTAACTGTGCCTCATTAATCCTTTGGCGTTACTTGCGCCACATACCTAAGATTGTATGAATAATCTTAGTTTGCATAAATGACTGATTATAGAGAGCAAGGATGAACAGAAACGACAGGTTTATAAAAGTAAAAACGGTAGGAAAATAACGCAAGCTAGCCTTCTGATTAGCATTATCTGGGCTATAATCCATGATCTATTGAAACCCTAACAATGTTGTTTTTGTGCAAAACTGTGTCTTGAGAAAGTCCTGAGACATTTCTGTATAGTGTAAGGTGTATACGGCACTGCAAGTGTGAGATCAGGTTAGACATAGCTCTTTATTTGTGGATCATAATGTGTGTTTTCATCTCTCCTTTGAAGGTGTTCAGAGATGAGCAGTTCAGAGGAAGTGTCATGGATCTCCTGGTTCTGTGGACTAAGGGGGAATGAGTTTTTCTGTGAGGTGAGCTGCCTAAATTCCTGCCTGATCGGTCTACATGCTTATAGTTTCCATCCATGCATTTAATTATTAATATAAGGTTTAAGTAAAGGCAGGACTTGAGGTTGTTAAGGAGAACCTTAATAGATAGGGGTGGGAGTTGATACCATTCATAATACTTATCACAGTACAGCATACTGCATTTAATCAATATATTGCAAAAGAATGATGTAACGATATGTCAGGATATCTAATTAACTGAAGGATAAAAACTGCTTGTTTAAAGGACAAAGTTACAGCTGCAAAGTAGGGATACACCAAAATGAAAATTCTTGGCCGAAAACCGAAAATAAGGAAACCAAGGCCAAAAACTAAAACACTGAAAGAAAGTATTATGCCAATTATTAGTAGGGGAGACCGAGGACAGTTGTAACATTTCACTCCTTGGATTTGAGATTAAGCCATGCATTTTCTGTTTGTGTTGCACAGGCATTTTCTAGGCCCTTTATTAGAAGACACTTGAAGCTAGTTTGTATAGCAGTTTGAACACACTGGGTTAAAAGAGCTCAAAGTTATAGACAGATATGTCAAAAATGTTACAACTGTCCCCGGTCTCCCCTACCATTGCATTTATGACTCTGACTGTGTACTAACCTCACTAAAATCCAGGATCTCATTGAACATATCAGACAATGAGGGTGCATGCCCCTCGTCTAGTTCAGAGAGACAAGTCTTTTTTTCTGCGCTCTGTTCTCCTTCTCCTTCGCTGTGCGCGCTTCTCCGTCTACAAGCGGGTTCTCCGCATCCATCGTGGCCTGGATCATTTCTTGTGCATGCTCCTTTCATTCACAAATCCACTAATGATCTTTATAACATGGATCAAGTACAGTCGCGATGAAGTGCAGAGGATCCGAATAGATCTCAGTGAAACATGTGCTGACAGACTCTAAGAGTGTACTTTTCATTGTTTTCATTCCGTGGTCCGTCTCAACCTCTTTGCCTAGAAGACGCTTTAGTGCTGCAATTAAAGGAAGAACGTCTGCAGACATGTTGGCCCTTACCCAGACAAGCAGCGCACTGGCCGCGGATTTTGCTTGCGTCATCACAACAATCGGTTTCTTTCGGCCGAAACTGAAAATGCACTTTTTGGCCATTTTCGGCCAGAAATTTTGGGTGGCCGAATATTCTGTGCATCTCTACTGAGAAGCATTCCTCCCAGAAGCATTTTCAGTAAAACAATCAGTAACGATCATGTAGGACTCCGTAGCATTTTAAGTCCACCCATCATTGGTGAGTGGAACTCTCTCTGCAGACTTGAGTGAGTCTTCCATCTTTCTTCTTGTCTCAGCATCAACAGCTTGTTCTCTAGTTCATCTTAAGAGCGATCAGCGCGTTTCTAACTCTTTACCACCGCTGTCTCTCATCCAACCGTCTTCTTCTGGTATTAAGACGCTGTCAAGTTCTTCTGCGGTTAATCAACTGATGTTCACGTTCTTCTCATTCATGCCATCTGCATGGAGTCATTAAGTAGTGACACGGGGAAATCTAGTACTGTCTTTTTCCAATTAAAATATCAATATTCAGCCCCCTTATATTTACACTTGTATCACACCGGTCAGTGCAACGATAAATTGCCATATCGACCCCTATTAATAATCCTATAATGCACAGCAGTGAGCCGGTTTTATCTTGCATACTGACTCACACACTGTCAGCTCTAGTTCTGATCCAAGACTACACATGACATTACAGGTCCTGCATGATCTAAAAGACTAAAGTCCCAACACGTTCATGAATCTGTGACAGGAGATCAAAAAAAGCACAAGTGGTTGTAGGGACTTTTTAAAGCCACATAAGCATAAGTAAAAGCAATGTCAAGCAACTGGAAAAATCATGATTTGTTTAGATTTAGAGATGTTCCTTTTTAAAAAAGTTAAATCAAAGTCAGATCATGTAAAACAGACAATCTCAGGGTTTAGATGCTCTGTTTTCAATTTATTAACAAATAACCTTCTACATTTTAAAACAATTGACTCATCACTGTTTAAAAAGTGAACCCATCCTGTCAGATTTTCACCAAGCTAGGATCTTATAGAGTAATAAATGTTTGTCTAACATCAAATTTCTGCACGTGAAGGTGGATGAGGACTACATCCAGGACAAATTCAACCTGACAGGACTCAATGAGCAGGTTCCTCACTACCGCCAGGCTCTAGACATGATCCTGGACCTCGAACCAGGTCTGTATACTATGTTACCTACTCTCATTGATTTACATTGTAACAATATTTGGATATGAACCCAAACATGCAGAAGTTTCACTCGGCATTGAATGCTGCGTGTTGATGTGTACCTCAGTTTAAGTTGTTGAAGGAGTTGTATTCAGCAGAGCAGCATCAGCTTTCCTGTGCTGCTTTTTTTAATCTGTCATATGGAGTCCTGTTTCACATGCCGTCTTATAAATACAGGTGAGAAGGAACATTTGATCTCAGCTTCCTTTTTTAAGTCTGTTTAGCCGCTCAGGCTCTTTTTAGATCTTTGCTTCTCTTTTTTACGCTCCATTTGAAGCAGCAAGGAGAAGTTTCTCTGTTTATTTTTGGTGTTTCCTGTCATCTTCAGTAAAGCTTTGCATCCCTGTAAACTGTCACAAAAAAAGCACACTGACTATGTTTTCATTGCTCCCTGTTTTCAGATGAGGAGCTCGAGGACAATCCCAACCAGAGCGACCTGATCGAGCAGGCGGCCGAGATGCTGTACGGCCTCATCCACGCACGCTACATCCTCACTAACAGAGGCATCGCACAGATGGTAGGAATCAGCTGCATCTGCACAAATCCATTCTCCCTGTCTGCATCAGAGGAGCTGTTTTTCCATTAAGGCTGTCTTTACGGGGCAGGAAATGACCTACTCTGTGTCAGCTATCACACAGGGATAAAGCTGGATTTAAGAGCAATGCATATGAATGTGAATAAACATTTTATACACTTCATTACGATACTCGTGTAAATGAAAGCGTCTACAGTTCAGTGACTTACAGCAAACAGATTAATAACTCCTTTGAAAAGATGAGTGGACTGGGTCTCACATCAGAAGATATAATCAACTTTAAAGTTCTTACAAACGTCTCTAATTAAAGGCCTTGTAGGTCCAATAACGTATTAGCATCTTGTGATCTTTATTATAATCTCATTAATGATAATTTTCTCCTGCTGTGCTTTCTCCACCCGTAATGTTTTTATCCTTGAGAAGCCGTCTTCAACAGCCCCTCTTCTTAAAAGGAGGATAGTTTCTCCCTCTGGTTTTGTTTGTTGACACTTTTTGAATCTTCTTTTGTTCCCTGCAGTTGGAGAAATATCAACAGGGAGATTTCGGCTACTGCCCCCGGGTCTATTGTGAGAATCAGCCCATGCTTCCTATTGGTGAGTAAAAAAAATTTACTCATAATATACTTCAGAAATAATAATGAACTACAGTGTGTACATTACTTTCAGTGCTCAGAGTTTGAAGCCAGAAGTCTACACAATGATGTTTTGTTTTGAGAGAAGTGTGCTCCTTTTTTAAAGCTGTTAATCAAAGCTGTCTATTTTTACTTTGTCACTTACCCCAAGGTAAAAATAGAGTTTAAAATGTGCTTCATTTTCACAGTAGTTGTAGTGTCGTGGTGACTCACACCAGACGCTGAGTAATGCCACAGTAAGCAACATGTCGAGATAAAACAGAATAACTTAAGCTGGTTGTCTAAGCCTCTTTCTTCACTCGCAGGTCTGTCAGACATCCCGGGAGAAGCCATGGTGAAGCTGTACTGTCCTAAATGTATGGACGTCTACACACCCAAGTCCTCCAGGCACCACCACACAGATGGAGCCTACTTTGGCACTGGCTTCCCCCACATGCTCTTCATGGTTCACCCTGAATACAGACCCAAGAGGCCCGCCAACCAGTTTGTCCCAAGGTTAGTGCCACTTGGTGTAGACTGCAGGGGATCCACTGCAAACCCCTCAGTGATTCAAAAACATCTAATAAGGCTCAATTCTTAACTTCTATGTCAGCCTACACTGGTTCCATTTTAGCTTTGACTGACATTTGAGTTCCTTTTTAGAAGGGCCCGAGCACTGACACGCAGTGGTGGCGAGGCCCTATTGTATCCCCAAGGATCGCTATGATTTTTCCGCCGCTTAAAAGCTAAATGTGCATGCCTCAATGTGGCTGAAAACTCGCCAAACTTTGTCCACAATTCTGATTTATGAATTTATTGCTTTACCACTCCATAGCGCCCCCTAATGACTTAAAAGGCCAGCCGCTCATGCTACTTTCACCTACATGCATGATATTTGTTTGCATATCTACCATCCCAAGACTTAAAAAACAGTCTACAGGCATTGTGGGGAAATCCCAACAGGAAGTGCAGAAATTTGACTTGAATGTCTGATGTTGGCGATTCGCAGGGTACGCATTTAAGAGATGATGGGCCTTTTATCCGATCAAGTCCAAACCACACACATTTGTAGGAAACACATTGACGATTAAAAGTTATCAGAATAATGTTGCAAAATCAAAAAATTGTGGGCGTGGCAGACATTCAGGCGATGCATCAAACGCACATGTCTCACCAAACACAGAAAATGCAATTTGGGGGGCTTTAAAATGCACAAAATCTCACCACATTGGTCTTACCCATCGGCCCCCTAAAGGGAGAAAAAAAGGGGGTAAAATAACCCTTCTCGTAGAGTTTTTTTTTAAGCTACATGCATGATGTCGGACATGCTCATTAAGGGCATCTGGACGCACAAAAAAGCCTCTTGCACCCATATCCTAAAACCAACAGGGGGCCTTATTAGAGCCCGAGCACAGACACGCAGTGGCGGCGAATATCTCCAAACTACCGCAGCTGAGCAGGTCTTATATGATCACAGTCTGGTTTAGCTAACTTCACTGACAGTCATAGCTGCAGCAGAGAGCTCATTACATTCTGTTTATCACCTTCTATCACATTTAGCTTTGTGCTTTATTAAAGCAACAGACTTCTGTGGATATATAAACATTCTTCATTGTTTCCAAACCGAGGAATACTGGGAAACATGCCTTTGCTCCTGTGTTGTATGTATCTGCTTGAGAGGGGAGAGGTTTTTCTTCTTATCAGAATGCTGTTGAGCTCATACTTCCAGTCAACCGAAGGATGTTATTTTTAGTCAAAGAGTTAATAAAGTTTCCTCTTTTTACTCATAGATGAATCATTCAGGCAATCTGAACGCCACAGTGCGTGAAGTTAAATTTAAATTGTAGGAAGACCAAACTTCAATAAATCATCTGATAGACAAGTCACAACAACATCATGCGACTCATCAGAAGAAGGCTGCGGGAAGTTTGTAGTGGAAACATGTCATGGTAAAAAGAAAACACACTGGTGTAGTAACAACAACTGACTTACAACAGTAAACAGTGTGAGACCTAATGATCCTTTTTGGACCAGCCAGTGGCGTGTATGTCGCTCCATGTACCTTTTACCATGAGGAAACACTTTGAAGGCCTAACCTGTTCCTATCAAGATGTAGTGAGCCAATTTTTTTACCAGGATATTTACGCTGTGTATAGATGGTTGGCTCCACGTGGTGACGTGATTGAGAAATGTGTTCTTCTGTGTCACCGACTGTCTACAGAGGCTAAGCTATCATAAGATAAGATAATACTTCATTGATCCCGGGGGGAATTTGGATGTTGCAGCAACACAAACACAGTAGAAAGTTGTAGAAGAAGAATAATAGTAGAAAAAAAGAGATAACAGGCTAGCCATCAGCTCTAAACAACCAAACTTTCAATGCACATGAAGATGGGTGAGGAGGGGAGTCAGATTATCTTGAAAAGAAAACCTTGGTCACGTGACTCCAGCTGTCCAGCGGTACATTCTGAAAAAGCAGCCGGTGGGTGTTAACGGGCGAGAGAGCATAGAGCTGGACAGCAGCTGATCGGATATGGATATGGTGGAAGTCCAATTGTAGGCTCCCTGTTATCAAAAGCAAGTTCTCCACTTACACTACCGGTCAAAAGTTTTAGAACACCCAATTTTTTTCCACTTTTTTATTGAAATCCAAGCAGTTCACGTCCATTGAATAGCTGTAAATGATACAAAGGTAAGTGGTGAACTGCCAGAGGTAGAAAAGATATGGTAAGATTACTCAAAACTGAAAAAAGAATGTACATTTCAGAATTATACGGAAAGGCCTTTTTCAGGGAACAAGAAATGTGTTGCTGTTCTGCAGCAATTGAGGTTAGTCAAGCCTTGAAAGTTGGTGCTACCAATTCTTACAGGTGTCCCAACTGTCCTTGATTACTTACAACTAGGGATGGGTACCGAATTTGGTACTTTTATAGGTACCGACCGAATTCCGTCGGTACTACCGAGTACCGACTCACGTAAAATCAAACGGTACCATGTTTGGGTACCTGAACACATCCCTGTGACTGTGAGGGAGTGGAAGAGGAGGCGAGTTTCCATACTTTCGCCCTGTAATAAAGTTAGAGACTGACCGGGTGGACGTCTCTGCTCTCTGCTCTCTGCTCTCTGCTCTCTGCTCTCTGCTCTCTGCTCTCTGCTCTCTGCTCTCTGCTCTCTGCTCTCTGCTCTCTGCATCTGCGCGGGAGCGCGCCAAACGGAGCCTGCAGCTGACAGGCGCGCTCACTCAGCGCGAGGCAGAGCTGCATGAGGATTAAGTTTATTTTATACAGTCTATGGTTGAGACTGACCCTCTCGCTCCGACTACCTGCCCTGTTTATAACCGTTCCTGTGTGTGTGAATACCCAACAAGTAAGTTGTGTGTCCTGTTATTATAAAGAGACAGAGAACTGACTTTTTCCCGTCTGCAGGCGTTCACGTGTGTTCATTGATAAACTCCCGAAAGAGCAATTAGACGCCACGAGCACGTGTCAGCTAATATATCTAATCACCTATATAATCCTGTTTCTGTTCATTTCATGCTAAATTAAATAAATATGTTGAATTAAACAAATTTGAGATTTTTTTTTTAAATTAACATTTATTACCATATAAAAACACAAAAGTACCGAAAATTGGTACCGTTGAGTACCGGTACCCATTCCCAGGTACCGGGTATCGGTACCGTATCGGTTCAAATGTGAAAGGTACCCATCCCTACTTACAACCCCCCTCTGTCTGCACAAAAGTAGTGTTGGAACACACTGTGGTACCATACCCTTGTGAGCAATATTTGAACAGTCTTTTACTCCAGAACGTAATGTGTTGCTTAATAAATGGCAAGAAAAAGGTGCCAAAGGTGGCTACTTCGATGAGTCAAAAGTTTAGACTACATTTTGGTTTATGAATTGATTCCATGATTTATTTTTAAAATTTAATTGTTTAATTGTTCGATGTTTTCATTTCAGAGCACACTGAAGACATTGAACTGCATATTTTCAATAAAAAAACTTGAAAAATTGGGGTGTTCTAAAACTTTAGACCGGTAGTGTATATACTCCACGGATATTTTCAACTTAAGTTTCTCATTAAACACTGAGACTCAAAAGCATCCTGACTGATGTTGTTTCTTCACATCAACTTTATGACACATGTAATGATTACATGAACACAGCTCAGTGAACAGGTCTGACCAGCGTGATCACTTTAGGACACTTAAGATAAATTCTGTTTACATCCTCCTCTGGCTCCTCTGCGTTTTGTTGACAGATCATGACAGCATCAGAGTGGCGTGATGGGAACAGCGAGTGCCTGAAATCTTTCTTCCCCATTTTCTCCCTGAAAGCAAATACACCCATGATTATGATGTCAATGCCCTCATCAATTTGAGTGTGTGTTTGTTTGTGTTAATCCTGTCAAGTTTGTTTGACTCTAATGTTTGTAGTTTCTGTTATTTAAACGTGGGAACTGTTCTTCTCTTCTCTCCAGGCTGTACGGGTTTAAGATCCACCCCATGGCCTACCAGCTGCAGCTGCAAGCCGCCTCCAGCTTCAAGAGCCCCGTCAAGGCCATCCGCTAGACGAGGAGGAGGGTTCTTCAACACAGAGAGAGAAAGAGAGAGAGAGATAGAGGAAAGAATTTTGATCAGAAGGGGAGGGGTCACCTGCACTTCACAAAGCTTTGCAGGTGCCCCCTCCCCCGCCTGAAGACTGTATTATTTTTGGTTTAGATTAGGGCAAATGAAAACGTGTAAGGATTTTTGAGTGTGAGAGAGAAAAAAAGACGCACAGCCATTATCTTAAACACACACACACACACACACACACACACAGACATACACACACAGACATATTCTGCCACACACACGGGATTCCATGCACATACCTTACCAAACTCATCAGTGCCAAAAACAGGAGGTGAGATAAGAGGAAGCCGAACAAGGGGATTAACGCTGCTTCACTCGCATTACAAAGCACACTGATGAGACGTGACGTAATCAGTGACACCACGGGAACATTTTCCCCAGCAGAGAAGTTTAAAGTCAGAGCCGTTCAGCTGAAGAAAGCGACATTTTTCTGAGCTTGTTTTCACCTCTGGCTCTGTTTGTTCTGTATTTGGCACAGTTTGGTTAAGAGTGGTGGTAAACCCTCCGTCTTTGAAAGCCTGTTACCCCCTCCCCTCGCCCCCCTTCAGTGCATGTACACTCAGGCTGGCACTCGCAGAGACAGTTCGGACGGTGGAGGTGGATGTTTTTTGTGTATCAGTTGTCAAATTTGGTTCTTTGTTTTTGTCTAATCTTTTGTACAAGCATTCTGTTGAATTTGCCTTAAGATTCAGAGAAAACCCAGATTGTTTTTTGTTTTTTTTTAGGAGGCACAAGCATTTATTTCTTCATGTTTTCAGCTGTAAGAGAACATTAAGTAGAATTAAATGAAACTAACATGAATTTCAGACAATTGTAATCATCCCGAGTCATTTTTCCAGCTGTCTGTGCATGTGTCAAACAACTGTTTGTAATGGTACTCAAGTGAAAATATAACCTGTGCAACATTTTTCTGAGCAGCATCCTGCTGCATCTGCGTTTGTATTGTCACCCTTTGCCCCGTAGCTTTATCTCCTTTGAAGTAATAGTTTGACGTTTTCGGAAATACGTCTATGTGCTGAGAGTATAGATGAGAGGATTGTCACTACAGGATGATAGGTGTACACTACCGCAAGTGGCCAGCCAGCTTCTCTTCTAGCTCAAAGGTGAGAAATTGGAAAACTGTTTGCCTGACTCTGTCTGAGCAAAATCCTCCACGTATATTTTAGTTTTTTTCAATTAACAAACAAGGCCAATAACGGGGGGGAGGAACGTGCAGCTGCAGACAGGGTTCAGGCAGTTTTCCTTGTTCAATCCAAGAAATAGTCCAGATCTAAAACCATCAGTCGCACATTCTTAAAAACCACGACTTGCTCACATATAGCATACATGTTGATTTTTGAGCTTCAGAGCTGCTACAGCTCACTAAAGCTCACCAATTAATCCAGTACAGTTTATTTTTAATCTGTACAACATTTCTGAGGAATAGTTGGCCTCATAGTCAACATTAAAACAATGCAAGGTTTACATGTTTTTTACATTTTAAACAAGACGCATCATAACTGGTGAGAATGTGGTGGGCTAGCTGTGTCTTTTTGCTGAGCTGACTGACCTCTTGTGGAAGCTGTAGGTTTCAGTTGTTTCGTTTATCTCTTTGTCTGAGAGCAAATATTTCCGAAAACGTCAGATTATTCCTGTAAATAATCCAGGAGGAGACTCAGAAAGAGGAATTAAGACAATCTGAATCCTTCAGCTCACTCCACCACTGCACTGATCCTCCTGCTGTCTCTCCACAGCACAGTCTCCTTATTTATGATCACGTTTAGAGACAGACAGATAGACAGACAGACAGACAGACCACCAGCCGCCTTCTTGGTTTTGTTTCTCTTTGAAGCCCCAGGGCAGATACTCGGTCGCCCCCCCTCTACTCCCTCATCTCTTTACTTCAGACTTCTCCTGTAGTGTGACTGGAACAGGTTGTTGTTTTTTTGGATTACACAATACAAGAGGAAAGGTATTTATGTGTCCAGATTTTAACTAACATTTGTCTTTGTTGTTGTCGTCTTTCTGCTACTGTGGAAGGGTGAGCAGGATTCAGAATTCTCAATAAACTTATATTTTCTTTTCATACTCTTTTTGTCCCTTTTTCTCTTTAAAACCACAGTACCACCCTCCCACCACACAGTGTCAGCAGAGAGCTTTATTCTCTACATGGAACTCTGGCTCTATTTCTATAAATTAAATATTAGACAAGAAGAGATCATAAAACAGAAAAAATATGAAACCCCATGCACAAAAATCTTGTGAATTCTTCTGTGTGGTTCTATGCTTCGTTGGAGGATTTCTTGTGGCGTCAGAGGCAGAGATGTCTGTTCTGGGTGTGGTAACAGGGACACTTCACATGACTCTGAGTAATAGCCGATGAAACACGCACAAACACACAAAACAAACCAATACAGTGTGAACAGAAGGACGTGATCATAAGACCTCAGTCATGATTATGCAGTTATTTATAAATCAACTCTCTGCCCGGCCCTTTGATATGCAACTCATTAGATTTCAGCTTGGATACAAAAAAAACAGGCCACTTCTCTGTGGGGTTTAAACAACTACACACAGAAAACACCTTGAGACAGACATCTTGGGAAGCCTTCTTTATGTATGACTCATAAAAGCTGTTTTTCTTCTCTGCATGCCGTCTGCCTCTGGCAAAGTGACTGGCAGGGCTGAGTTTCCTTCATGTGGCTGAACCCTGTCAGTTTTTCCAGAGGGAGCAGAGAAGGAGGTTCCTTCATGACTCAGGATAACCTCAAACCACAGCTTAGGACCTGCCCTGCTCCTGCACCCTTCCCTGGTTCATTCAGTAACTCCTTACTTTAAGAAGAGGAACCCCTGTTTTATTTTTACAGTAGGTCAACGTCGCCTAACATCCAAACTTTGTCTTTCTTAGTGGTGTTGGGGCTGAAAAGACAACCCCCAGATGTTGCAACAGGATGCACCAGACACTGTTTGTAGAGTAATAATCATGTCAGTGCTCATACTGCAGTCATGTGAAATGTTCAGCCCCGGCTTTGCCACACCCAGAGGACACATTGCACCATTTTCCCCTCTGGGATTTCTTTTGGGAATCCTCATCACGACTATAAAGGAAATATGCCCGCCACTGATACTTAGACCACACCCAAAAGCACTCGAAACACGTTTCTTTATCAAAAATGTGCCTTTTTCAAGACTTCATTCTCCACATATGATGCCTCACTTTGTGCAGGAGTAAATTTGAAATCCTAGTACAGATTGTTTTCAAATCTAATGTAAGGGTTAGCATTGATTTTGCCTCCTGGAGTAACCCCAGCACGTTGTAAACCCTTTTAGAAGTTTCTGGTTTTGTTGACTGACACTGAAGATCTCTTGATTCCAGAGATATTCACCTTATTGTTTGAAGATAACTTTTGGAAGAAGTTAAAGCCCCTCCGTTTTGATTTGTATCAATCAACCTTGCACATTTAATCTGCCGTGTTCTCCGCCCAAGCTGTCATCCTGCCTCAAATTCATGATTTTGTGATGGATTGTGACTCATCCAATGCAGGACATTAACGTTATGTTTTCAGCTGCTCCTGTGTAGCTTCCGCTCTGAGTCATTGCCTTGGTGGAAAATAATCCTCTCCCAATTGGCAGGTTCCTCTCTTCTGTGCTCAGTTTTCCCTTCATAGTTTTCCATAAATTCTTGCATTGATTGTACCCTGCATGCTAACAAGCCTTCTAGTGTTTTCTGCGGAGAAAATCCCATTAGCATGATGGCACAAATAGACCCTAACCTAATTTCATAGTCTCATAACCACTCTGTCCTAGCTCATGTGAGATTTTTGCTATTTCTATGTTTGTTTTGTTCTTTTTCAAAACTCTGGCGATTTGAGCATCGATCATCTGATGTTGAGGCAAGATCTTGAGAAAATATCAGGAATAATTGTACAGCTGTCTCAGTAATCACCTGGCTGTTTTAAATTATTGATTCTTATTGGTCAAAGAAACACATAATAATGGTAATTATTTCTAGCAGAAGCTGATTACACACCATATCAAATCAATCCACAGAAAGAAGGACATATTTCACCTCTGCCTGTTGACACTGTGGCAAATACACAAGTGTCTATTAGCTTTCTAAATCAGTGGGCTAAATCAGGGGTTCCCAAACTTCTCAGTCCACTACCCAAGAAATAACAGTGCCAGAGAATGCAGACCCTAGAACTAGTATGTCTGTCATGTCTGTTTTTAATGCAGTGACTTCCACTACAGAGTCATGTCTGTGTTTAATGCAGTGACTTCCACTACAGAGTCATGTCTGTGTTTAATGCAGTGACTTCCACTACAGAGTCATGTCTGTGTTTAATGCAGTGACTTCCACTACAGTCATGTCTGTTTTTAATGCAGTGAATTCCACTACAGAGTCATGTCTGTGTTTAATGCAGTGACTTCCACTACAGAGTCATGTCTGTGTTTAATGCAGTGACTTCCACTACAGAGTCATGTCTGTTTTTAATGCAGTGACTTCCACTGCAGAGTCATGTCTGTTTTTAATGCAGTGACTTCCACTACATAGTCATGTCTGTTTTAATTGCAATGAATCCACTACATAGTCATGTCTGTTTTTAATGCAGTGACTTCCACTACATAGTCATGTCTGATTTTAATGCAGTGACTTCCACTACAGAGCCATGTCTGTTTTTAATGCAGTGATTTCCACCTCAGAGTCATGTCTGGGGTTTTTTTGTAATGCAGTGCTGCCCGAGGGTCTGAAATTCAGGTACATCCAGTCTTAGTTGTGGTCCTTGTCCCTTTTGCACAGACGTGTCTCCAGATTCTCTGAATCTTTTAATGATGTTGTTACTGTTGACGATGAAATCCACTAATTCTGTGTCATTTTACTCTGAGGAACATTATTCTGAAACTGTTGAACTGTTTGCTCATGCAGCCTCTCACAGAGTGGTGAACCTCTTCCCATCTTTCCTTCTGAGAGACTCAGCTTCTCTGGAGTGTCCTTTTTAAACCCAGTCATGTTAGTTACTTTTTAACCTAGAATTAACCAATTTAATGCAATTTAACCTCATTCATTGGGAGATGTTCCTCCGGGTACATTTTTGAAATTACACAACTTTTTCAGTGTTTTGTTGTACTCCTTGTTCCAGCTTTTTAGAAACATGCTGCTGGCGTCCAATTTAAGATGAGCATGTATCTATCATAAAACAAGACAATGTTTCAGTTTTGACATCTGATATGTCGTCTGTGCACTATTTTCAACCAAATAAAGGTTGTAAATGATTTGCAAACAATCAATAGGTGTTTTTATCACAATTTTACGTATCGTCTCAACTTTTTAGGACTTGGGTTAGTTGATTATTGTTCTAATCATTTTGGACAAATAGAGCAAAAACACAACACCCATTCACTCTCAAAGGATCTTATTTATACCTTTTCTTTTGATCAGTCTCAAAAGTTTCTCCTTTATTTTCTATGTTAAGTTGATAGAACTATAACCTTTTATCTGTACTACTGAATATTTTGAACCCCCTACTTTTGTGCCTCCTCATCCTCATTCCCACTATTTGGATATCCTTGTTGACTTTGTTGTTACTGCAACGACTTGAGGAACAAGGATTAGTCTGGCTTGACTTCTTCGACACGCCCTCTTTTTCCAAGCAACAAGAGTTGAGAAACTGAGGATCTGTGGGCAAGACAATAGAAGCATTTCACCGGGCCCAAACAGCCTCCCTCACAGCAAAGTATTTCAAAACCATGACTCTGCCATTTCATAACCTTTCCCCCCTCCAGCACGAAACCAAACCAAGCCCCTTTTTCTCGAGTCCCATGCAGAGATAATCATTAAACAGCCCAAACAGATACTGCAAATATTCCCACCACCCAAAGAAACAAGAAGACGCCTGACGCTTTGTGACAGATGTGGACAAACCAACAGTGAAAATCTTAGTAATCACTCAGAGCATGACTCCACTTGTCAGTCATTCACTACATTCTTTGTCATCCCTTCATAATATCGTTTGCTAATACTCTGAGATAAACACATGTGCACACAGTAAAACTCCGGGACAAACTCTGGGCGAGACCAGACTTGTTTGTGTCAAAAAATATAACAGTTATAAACTCACTCCTTGAAATGAATTCAAGGGAAGTGCTTTATCACCACTTCTCAACCATCAGGCTCAGAATAGGAGGAAAGGCCTGCAGACACCACCCTTCCTCATTTTGAGCAGCAGAGAGAGTCTGTTCCAACATCATCTAACAACAAACAGTAACAAGTCTTTTTTCACTTCAGGTGAACATTATGTTATCCAGAAGACATACAGTAGTTCAATCTGTGGTATCTCTACAGATTAAATACACAACAAAGATGTCACTGTGGACTTTTTCTGACTAAACTTCACTCAAAATGTAAAGAAGCACATACAATCTTTAAAGCTCATGTGAGGGATTGTAAGTGTGTTATGCGAGACTGCTATTAATACTGATGACTCTATGAAGCTTACAGAAGTGAAAGGGATTATCAGAAATTACATTCATGATTGTTCCTTTTGATTTAGTCATTTGTATTACCTTTAAATGCTGTCACTCTATGTTATATTATTAACAAAGACTCAACATGAAGACAGTATGAGATCCAGTCCCATTTTACAGACAAGACTCAGTCTGATCTCATCTTAATTCACCATGAGCAGAACACTTTGCAGCATTTAGAAAGTTACAGCGGCAAGGACAAACCTCCATTAACATACAGAAACCTCCAGCAGAACCAGACTCATGTTAGACAGAGATCTGCTGAGACTGTTATTGGGTTGGAAAGAGGGATAGAGGGAGATGAAGAGAGAGAGTTGGTTCCTCATTTGGTACCTAGCTAAACACATTGTATTCAAGCTTGTATTATAAATGTTCTTCTCTAATTCCCTGTGCTTAGTTTCTCAATTCAAAGGAAACTAGGAGACCTCGTTTTACAGAGAAATTACTACAATCTGTCATAAAAGCAGAGACACGAATCAGATCAGCATTTCAATATGTAACTGAATATGTAACTAACATATGCACACAGCTTCTAACTTTGTCCCTTTGATACATTTAAAAGCAAAGCTAAAAATGTCTGGTTACTATGGACATGTGTTTGTGTGAGAAAATCAATGTCATGCACAGTGTGGGAAATTCCAGAGTTTTGCAGTTTTTCTATTTTTAATCTGTTTTTAGATGTTCAAAAATGTTTTCCATGGACTAAAAAGAGCAGCTCATGAGATGAGATGAAGGACCAGAAATGTGAGGATCCTTATGAAGCTCCTTATGATCCTTATGAGGGATAAACACTGTAAGGAAAAAATATACAATGTAGAGGTATTTGCCTTTATATTATATCATTAAACTAGCCCTCCTGCTCTCTGTTTTGAATGTCATGTGATCTCTCTGTCATCCACACAGTGAAACGCCACGAGTTAAAACCTGCAGATGATGAAATTATATCTGAGTCAACAAGGGGAATCAAGTTTTTCAATTTGAATGCTGCCAGAAAATTCACACATGATAGTTTGCGCCATGTGGTTAAATGTCATGAATGTGAATGTGTAGTTTAAGTTTAACCTTCGATTAATCACACTCTGCTCTGTCACAGTTATCTAACATCTGTCTGATGGTATCAGTCTGCTTTGACTGACATTTACAGTGCACACTAACGTGGGCCAACACTGCAGTCTACTTTTGTGGTACTGTAAAGACCATTCTGTTGTACTACCAAAGGACCAGAACAGACTGTGTTGGGACTTCTTTTGGTTGACCAGGATATCGCAGAGACAAAAGTAAATCCTCCACAGAATATCCTGGGTATGTTAGTGTGTGTTGAACCTCCTGTAAGAGGCCTGGATAATGTATGTAATCTGTGAACCTTGGCTTTACAATTGAGGTGATGTAGGTTGCAGCACCAGGAGGGAAAAACAGTCATTATCTCACTGTCAGAAGTGTAGCCGTCCCTCGAGAAAAAAAACCCCATATATGTTGATTTATTTTTCCTTGTCAATTAATCTCAGTAATGTGGACCTTTACTTGAACCATCAAAATATTTGGGGGGTATTCTGGGGTAAGTGGTGTCTTTTTTACAGAGGTTTTTTTTTTAATTAATTCTTAAAGCTCTTTTTCCTAATCTTCTCCTTCTAACAAAACTGTCCCTCTTCTGTCTTTTAACAGTCAAATGTGATGGGAAATGTGATATCATTCATCATGAATATTTTCTGTGAAAAGTGTTTAAAAAATGTTTTTTTTTTTCTCTCAACAAACTGTAAATCAGCCACCTTCTCACACCAGTCTCAGGTACTAACAATACTGTAAAGCCAACATTTTTTTTGTCAATGGTCTTGTTTGCTCCACCTCAAAGCAAACTAAAAAGTTTATGTTTAATTACTTTTTCAGTATAGCTGTTATTTTCTCTTGTCTCGATTTCAAAGGATGTAGGATCAGTAATAAGCTACCTTCCTTCACACTGATTAACCCTCCTGTGAAAAACTAATGTTGGTGCCCCCTTTGGAGAAAGCCATAAATCTTATCTAGTTGATCTTATCCTGTTTAGTATGTCAGAATGTTTTCTGATAAATAATCTTTTAATGCCTTGGGTCTATCTAATGTTCAAATAAACCTGTCACTAAGAAGCTTTGATGTGGAACATGTCAACAAAGGTTGTTTTGGTTAGCTTGCTGTAAAACCACCTCTGCGATGACTCAACACCTAGCTGCAACAGTGGCCAGTGCTGTCGTGAACGTTGGAGTATCCATGTCTCTCTGCAATATACCTAAACGCCAGCTGGCAGCATGATTTCTATGCTACCCCAGTTTCCAGTCCCGTGACATACTCTGCTTGTTTGTGCCAAGCGGCAACATTCAGCCTCGAAATATGAAGCTACTGTGGAAGTGTTAAAAACTGCAGTTCATCAAGTGTCCACTTGAGGCTGGCTGCAGAAGCACCGGGAATCCCACACACACCCATTCAAAGAAGCCAAATTAAATTTAAAGCAGAAACAAATATGTTTACAGCCTGGTTGCAATAACATTTGTAGTCTGAGTAGCTAATTTCTCTATGGAGGGGATGATTTTTTCATAATTTGTTATTTTTTAAGATAATAAACGTACGTTTTTCCTAATTTAGACTTGGCTTACTTGACTGACAGGCAAGCACCCTGTAGCTGTTAGTAAAAGGCTAAAGGCCCACCTTAACACCTCGTTTTGCCTCATGCTAGGTCATCCGAAAGTTTGGTGGATCTTCAAAACTCTGCTTCAGAAACAATGGGTGACGGTCATAGAATGTAGAATTAATGGACGTAGTGTCCGTGACGTCACCCATCTGTTTCTGAAGCATTGTTTTGAAGCCAATCGTCCGCAGGAGCCATATTGGAAATGCTGAACACAACTAAACGTCTGTCAAGCTAGTGTGAGGTAAAGAGGCAGGCTTTGAGCCTCCGAGCCATCAGCTATGGTGTTCCCAAAGGTCAGTCATGTCCTTAAATGGGCAAAGCTCGTAATCTTAATATATTCTGGACTGTATCGTTAGAAAAAAAATCCCCCCCTGTACAGTGTGTGCCGACAGAGAAATTAACTCTTCAGACTGAACCCGTTTATTGTACCAGGCTGTAAACGTGTTTATTTCTGCTGTAAATATCGCCTTTTTGAATTGGTGTGATTGTGGTTTCTGATGTTTCTGCAGCCAGCCTCAAGTGGATGCTCAATGAACTGCAGTTTATAACACTTACACATGGGCTTCATATTTTGAGACTGGAGGTTGCCACTTGATGACGGTCCATGTATTACATAGTGTATGGTTTGTGCACAAGAAATCATGGCGACTCTGAGCATCTTTTATCCAAATGTATTATGTTGGAGGTGGAGTGGACACATGTTGAACATCAGTTGATCATACTGCACTTGTTGCAAAAAAAGAAAAGAGGATGTTCAGAGGTTCCAGAAATATTGTAAATGCAGGACTCACAATGTTACTCAGCGAACCAATCACAGGGCATACGAGAGTCTAAACTAAAAAACTAAAAAATCCTCATAGGAGGTTTTCAGAGACTCATCATGAAAAGTCACTTTGCTTACAATCAAAACATTTGGAGATTCCCCGCAATGAAGCTCACTGATGGGATGTTCCCAGCTAGCAGGGAATGTTCTCACCACATTGGCTAACATTCCCTATAAGTTCTGATTGTGTTTCAAGACAAGGTTTTGAGTGTAACATTCAAAGAACATCTTAAGGATGTTTATCAATTTAAATAATGTTCCTTTATTGTCAAATAACACTTTGTCTTTAACATTCAGATGATGTTGTGATAATATTCTTTAATGTTACTTAATAACAAAGAAGCAACATTCTCAAAGCCCCATGTAAAAAATGTTTTCAGGATGTTTCTGACGCCTCAAATAATAAAAAAAAGATTTTAATTTAAGAATATTCTTGTGATATTTAATTAGAACAAAGATATCATGTTTGACCTTTAACATTCGAAGGATGTTTTGATGACATTCTTTGGGTCACAGATTATTGAATGTTTTTAGAGTACGTTATCTGAGAACAAATTGTGAACATAAAGAAAACTTCCCGCTGAGAATTTTTCAAGAACATCAGGGCAATGAACATTTTATGAATGTTATTAGAGAATGTTACTAGAGACCATTCTTTGAACACAAACTTTAAGCTTCCTGCTGAAAACATAACAGTAAAATTATCTGAAACATTAATGTTTTTAGAACAGAACATTGCTAGGTGGGTTACAGGCTTCCTAATCCCTTACCTGTGAATCCTAAAGTAAAGGGTAAAAAAACTGGGTGGATGTCCCAGGAGACCTCCTCCGATTGGATAACGGTGACGTTTGGACTGGGAGGGGGAGGATTATAAATACAGCGATGGCGGAAAAAAAAACTTTATTGTGTGAACTTTATCATAACGGTCTACTCGTGCAGATAGACAAGCTCCCCTGTATCTCGAGCTTGGAACATTTTTCCCCGTCTTCCAAGATGAACAGAATTATCCTCCAGCTTTTTGCAGTCGGAATCTGCTTTGCAGCCGGTAAGAAAACACATGCACGTTTTCAAATATCCATTGTGAACCTGTTAATTAGAAAGCTGGAGACATTTGATTGCGAGGAGGCGATACAATTCCCCTTCTTCATGCATGAAGTGTGGTGCCTGTTTGTCTACCTTGAAAGTATTTGGTGCATTTTTGTGTTCAAATAAGATATAGATATCGATATTGCAAATTTACACGACTTCACTTCGTCAACTTTCTTTATTTTGCTTTGAACATAGCTGAACTTTTTTTCCATGATTTATTTTTTTCTTACAGGAGGAAAAAGCTCTCAAGTTTTTTTTTCTTTCCTGACATCCCACTTAAGATCATGTCAAACAATTCATGTTGAAGCAAAACTTTAGTATCTGATTTTGTTTGAACAGTATTTGGGAAATGTCATGTCTCCTTGTGTTTGCTGGGTGTGCTCAGTGTTGGAGGGTGCAGAGCTCGGAGATTTTGACAAACAGGGTGTGTTCCGTCTTTATATCTTTACTATGATCTCAGCTTTAGGCAGTGGTCTCAGCATCTTGAGGGCAGGTGGCTTCATAAGTACAAGTACCTCCAGTATAATCTTATGCTAAATCTAAATAATAATCTAAATGACGTTGTGATTTAAATTTAAACATTGTATCATCTCAGTTTGGTCTGTATTTATCATTTTTTTTATATTTTCCTGGTTTAGTGGGATGTGTTCCCCATGCTGTGCTTACTGTCCGTGACCAAGAACAATGTGACTATTGATGTCATCTTTAGGTTTTGAATTTCAAACACATCTGCTTTATCTCAGTTATCTGAAAGGAGGATCAGTCACTAAATCTTATCAGTGGGTTGGGATTGTTTATATAGTTGTCTAAAATACACTACCAGTCAAAAGTTTGGAAACACCCTCTCATTCAAAGGTTTGTATTTATTTTATTTATTTGAAAAACTGTAGATTAATACAAAATCCTCAAAACTATGAAAGAACATATATGGAATAATTTATTTAACAAAAAAATGTTAAACAAACCAGAATATGTTTTATATTTTAGATTCTGTAAAGTAGCCCCCTTTTTCCTTCATGACAGCTTAGCACACTCTTGGTATTCTCTCAGTCTGCTTCATGAAGTGGTCTCCTGGAATGGTTTCTAATTAACATGAGCCTTGTGAAGAGTTCATTTGTAGAATGACTTGCCTTCTTAATGTGTTTGAGACCATCAGTTGTGTTGTTCAGAGGTAGGGTTAGCACACAATGGATTGCCCTATTTGACTACTGTTGTAATCCATATTATGTCAAAACCAGATTATTTCATAGTTTTGATGTCTCAGTATTAATCCACAATGTCGAAAATAATTTAAAATAAATAGAAACCATTGCATGAGAAGGTGTGTCCAAACTTTTGACTGGTAGTATAAATTAACTGTAGAGATAACTGTTAAAGTAAAATGTAACTGATTGAAATAGGAACCTTTTAAATAAATGGCCAGAAGTAGTTAAAACATTTTAAAGAAGTTAATTCTAGTAATAAAGAAAAGTTGAATTAGCTAGCTGGAAGGGATTCTCATTGCTAAAGTTAGCCATGAAGGCTAATTGACATGGAGTTGAAAATGTTAGCTTAAGTACTTCGTTAGCTAACGGTTATGTGTGCACAATTGGAATTTGTGTTTAAGGATTACTATTAACTTTTGAAATGGTATAAAAGTAATGTAAAGTTTAGGTAGCTAGCGCCAATGTAATTGCAAGCAGTTGAACTTTCTAGCTTACGGTTAATGACAAAGAGTTTAAATGTTGATATGAAGGTATGGAACAAATTGTTGATCTGGTTAGCTGAAGGTTTTGGAAAATAGCGATGCCGAAATAAATACTGTTTAAATCATTGGCAAAAAGTAATGGACTGAAGTTGGAGTAGAGAGCCAGAGGTAGTGAATAAACAACTAAAAGAATTGAGCTAAAACAATAGTTCTGCAATGCTCGGAGTGGAGGTGGTTAATAAAACATAGACATGTCATTTTTCAAGTAAAAGTGCCAAACTTATTTTCTGGTTTGCTCAGTCACTGTGACAGTTCAGTAAATTTCTTCAGTTTTGATTTTTTTTTCACTGTTTCTTAGGCTAACAAGAAATTTGAACACAGCAGCTTGGACTCAAAACTTGTTGATATTTTCTGGCAATTTCGTAAAAGTTATATCGGTAAAAAGTATTTGATAAAATCATTGAGACCTCTAAAACCCAAAGACTTAACATGCAATCCAGATTCCCACAGATGACACAGTGTTTACCCTCTGTCGCATCCCAGGCTTTACTCTAATGCTGTTATTGCAGGTTGGGGTGAGGCAGCCTAGTTGGAAAAAAACAGAAAAGATCGCCTTCGCAACACAAACTTTATTCAAAGACTGAAACATGTCCTGACCTGCCAGCCATTACATGTGAAATTCCTCACCCTGTCTTTAAGGCATTGCACAGGTCTCAAATTCCACTTCTAGTCTGCAGACTTGGTGCACCATACGAGCCATTTGTTGTTCTACTTTTTTGTTTTGGTACCATTGTTGACCGTTTTTGTTATTAGGATCCCCTTGTCTCTGTTTTCATGGTCTCCTGTTTCACACCACACCCTTCCTAGCGGGGACTACAGTCCCATTCCTGGTACTTGTTATACTTTACAAGTGATATCTTTGACCTTTACCTTAAAAAAATATTTAATGAAATGGTGGTTTGTGATAGTACTGTGATTTTAAATATGCAGATAAGTTATCTGTTCTCCTGTACGAGTGACCAGGAGGCATCAATGTGTGTGTGTGTGGGGGGTAAGTGCACTCAGGGGAAAACAGGATGATTCAGATGGTGGTGTGGTTAGATTTTGAAGTCAACATGTTACAGGCCGCTGAGACGTTTCCCCAAGCATCAGCTCACAGAAAAATAGACTGAAACACCTTTCCTCTCTCTGTCTCTTGGCAACTTTCAAATCCAGATGTCTGTACATTTTTGAAATCTATTGAAGTCTGGATAATCAGTTGCCTGAATAAGTATCATTTAGAAATACTCTCCTTTCCTGGTTTACCTCTGCTATATACTATTTAAGTAATTTATAATAAGAAAATAAATGTTTAGCTGAACAGCATATTGTTTGGAGTGTATTAACAGTTGACACAGGTAGCCTGATATAATGGATAAACAAAATAGTTTGCAAATGTTAGCATTCCCCTTTTAAACCTAAAGTTATTGAAAGTTGGCCATGTAGTTTAAATATTTAGCTAAAAGTATAGAATACATTTTTTAAAATTGTAGCTATATCATTTGTTTATGCCAAAGAGTCCCTTTCTACTTTTAACTCTTAACCTGACCCCTCTCCTCTTTGTCCTCAAGGGTAGAATGAATCAGAAGGTCTAAAAGCCAGCTCTTATTGAATATTTAGCACTGAATATTGAATGCTGTTGAATGTTGAACGATATTGTTGACTTTAATTATTTGTTGTGATTAGCTGTGGCTATATTATCTTAAAAAAAACCTGGCACTTCTTCTGGCACTAGACAGCAGAACCTGTGGCCAATCAACTTGAAGGTTTTTCCCTCCTGTCTAAATTCTTGCTTGTGTTGTACGTCGCTTTGGACAAAAGAGTCTGATAAATGAAATTGTAGAATTGTAGAATTTTAAACTGTTAGCTAAGAAACTGTTTGCACAGATAGCAGACAAACAGTGGGAACACTTAGCAAAGAAGGAGTGGACAAGCAACTTAAAAAGTTTAATGTTGTTGACAAATGGTTCAAACAGTGTGTTAAGATAGTAGAAGAGCAGGAAAAAAGCTAAAAGCAGTTGAGACTGTTAACGGAAAGTAGCAGACAAACAAAGGCAATCCTGTAAGTACCAGACAACAAAAAGTTTTAAAAGTTGGCTACACCAAACCTTTTCCATTACTCTAGGCTAACATTTATGCTAAACGTAATCATAATTGATTTTAATATGAACTGAAAGTGACCATTACCAAATGAACGTAGGCCTAGAGAAGTAAAGAACGTGATTGATCAGCAATATTTTTTACACACTACTTTATTTGTTCTTTAGTCTTAAGACATTATGTTTTGTTAGACTTGTTCTAATCATCTGTACAGATGAGTTCAGTAGGGGACATATAAGAGGACATTTAGTCCAGCTGCTCCTCCCATCACCCTGGATACTCCCATCCTTCAAGGATGTTGACATTTTAAGATGTAACCCACTCGAAATCTAAATGCAAACCAAGAATATTTACACAACACATCACACCCACCCAGGTGTGTTTAGCTTCACTCTTTTTTGTGAGGTTGTCATTTTAGGATGATAATCAACCTGTTGACATATTCATCTGACAAAAGGGCGTCATATTTTGAATGGCCCTCCTCAGGATGGTGTGGTAGCACATGACTCACTGTGAGTTTAATTTCAGCTTTTATTTCCCACCGCTTTTCTTCAAAAGTCATTTGAGACGGTCAAAGTGCAAAGCTTTGTAAACCTGAGCAGTTAAAGGCAAAGATGGGATACTTTGGGCTAGACTGGGAAACTGCTTCATGGTTTTTCTGCTGCTCTTGGAAAACCTCCTGTTGAGTTGGTGATGTAATGTCACTAGAAACAAACAACGCTTGTTTTGACTAGAAACAAACTATTTTAAGATCTTCTGCAACTGTTGCCTCAGGGGGAGCTCTGGAGACGTGATGCCTATTACAGAAGTTATAGTTCTTTCTTTCTTTTTTTCTTTCTTTTTTCTTTCCTTCATTACCATGCCTCTGTTTAGGGATCCCGAACCTGTCCTTGCAGCCCCTGAAGTTCTGCTGCTCTGAGCTGTAGTTTCAGACACCGAGCAGTAGAGGGCAGTATGAGGCTGACTCTACAAAGTAACAAGCCACACCTCAAACAGGTTTATTCCTACAAAACTGGATGGCAAACATGGCAATAAAACCTTATGCTTGTTTGAGAAAAATAAAAGAACATCTTTAAATGTCAAAGTTGTGTTTAAAACTTCTTCACTTTTACAAACTACATTGCAAACCCTTTTTGGATTTACCTAACTTTCCTTTGGAGCAATACCAAAGTCAAACCATCACATAAGATTGTGTTTATAGCAGGGGCATAGCTTACATACAATACATCAAATAATAGAGAAGAAAAGTTAGTGAACACATCACGAGTATGGATCACACATTTCTCCCTTGTAATCTTCGAAAATTTCCAAAGTTTAATTAGTTTTTGTTTTCTGTTTCTTTGAGTCTGTATGAAAATGTTTAAATTTAAGGCAGGAGTGGGCTGAAAACTTCAAACCCATATTTAAACTTTGTTTCACTTTACTCTACTTAGTACTTTAGTGTTGGGACAACTTTTAGTGCAGAAACGTATAAATTCTGCTACTTGATAGTCTCTTTTTTTCACACATGTCAGTGACAAATAACATCATTTTTATGACACTGTATTTATTTGGCAGCTTCTATTGCATCTTATTTACCAGTGAAAATTGTATACACAAAATATGAAGTTATTTGTGATTTAACCTCTCCTAACAACACTACCCATTACATCAAAACAAAGTCTTCAGGTCTTTTAGTTTAGATGGATAGATCAATAGAGATAAACCACAGATAATATTAAACATATAGAGATAGATATACAGCATGTGTGGCTTCATGCCAGGTCGAAGTAGGTCACTTTAATACACAAGTGATCCCTTCTATTGTAACTCAGATAGCAATGAACACCAAGCAGACCGGAATTAATCAGGTTTACATCCTTCACACTCTATTGGGTTTGTGGAAAACTACTTATTCAGATATGTGTGTTATGTGAGATGGATACATAAAGTACTGATAAAAGCAGAGATATGAATACTTACTGACATTGATGGATTGATTGATTGAGATAGATAATAGCTCTCTCTAATGCAACCACCAATTTTAAACTCTTTTTGTTTTTCTAAGGAGATTTCAACTCCTTTTTCCATTTCTTTTTCTTGCATGATTATTTTTTCAGGCTTTCATGCTTTTATTGAGAGACAGGGAAGTGGTGAGAGTAGGAAACTAGGGAGAGTGGAGTATGAAATGTGGCAAAGGGCAGAGAGAAAGAATCGAACGTGGGCCATCCGCTTTTAGGACTATGGCTTCTGCACAAAGCCAGAGCTGTGCCCAATCTTTTTCTTAGTGTGTTTATTTACTCCAATTTTTTATTTTTTTATTTAAAGACTCTTTCTTTTCTATTTTCATTTCTTAAAAAGAAAGTCTTGTTTCTTGTTAAAGTAAATTGAAACATAAGAAGTGATAAAAATGTTTTCTCTAACTCTTTATATCTGAATCCTTACAGCTGTATCTCTTAGTGTCAGTCAGGGGAGTTACTTTGAATTGGACTTCACTTTGGTTTCGTCTCATAAACGGATGTACTCAAGCATGAATGCAGAAGTTGAATGTGTTGCATGTCTACTCCATTGTTGCTCCTTAAGTTCACTCGTTCCACCCGTCATAGCTTCTGTAACAGTTGTTCTAAGACATTTTTCAGCTCTCAGAAGGACTTCCGGTATTCAGTGTGCTGCTTTTCTAGTGCACGTGTAGCAAGGCTGTTAAGTGACGTGAAAACCTTGCCTCACCTGCAGCAGGGAATTTTCTTCTCTTCAACTTTCATGCAAAAGTTTATCGTCTAATGTCACCTGACAACTGCTCAGCCACCTGTGTCGCTAATTAATCCCTCAAGTATGAAGCGCTGTACATGTCACATACCTATCACCTCTGTGTATTGTGCCTCTTTGTCAGAGTGATTCACTGCACCTGTTTGTCTATTCATTACACCCTACAACATATTTTGTCCACTGCATGTTCTCCAAGGAAAACGTGCTGTTTGTGAAGTTTAATTTGTGGCTATTAAAAAAGGTGGACACGACCAATTAAATGTTTGTCTGCAGCTAACAAACACTCTGCAGTAATTGAACCTCATTAACTTCTCTGTTTACCCATGTGACTTCACCTGCAGACTCTCCTCACCCTAACAAAAATTTATTCTGCTGACACGAGTACAAGGATGCATGGATTTGCATATGTGTGATTGTATGCAAGTTTGTGTAAGAGAATATGACGCCATAGTTAGAGGATCAAGTCAGACTGGACTTGAGATGCCGCCGAGACTTCAGGAGGGAAAAGGTGATGTTTTGCAACACGTCAGTCAGCATTACTGAGTGATGAAGAGCAGCTTATAGGTGCGGCAGCACCGAGATCACATGACACTTTCAATGATGTATCTTAAAATGTATGTGCTGATTTTGTTTTGCACACATGGTTTTAAAAAGCAAGATACTTACAGAAACATTCCACTTTTTTTGGTGTTTTTATTTTTAGATAATGAAGTGTTTTTGATTTGCCCTGATAGAGAAATCCACACGGAGTGTTTTTTGAGTCCATGTATGAATTTATATGTTCATTATGGCAGAAAGTGTGAGTAGGCTTCACTAGAGCTTGGGTGTGACCGAAACCAGCATTTCAAGGTGTGTGGTTGTTCGTGGTTAAAGGAGTGGGTGTGTTTCTGTCTCTGAGGTAAACAAAGGGGACTACCCCACCGCATTGTGATTCAGATTAAGCTAGGTCTTTTATTTTGTGATGTGTTTACATCTCTGACACTTTCTGATTTTCTAGAACCTGAATCCTCTCACTGTTTGTTTTGGTCGTGTTTCCCAAGTCTCCGGCCACTTCTCAAATGACATAAATCAGTCAAGTAACAAGAAATATCGCCGCATGTTATATTTTTGAATCATATGATGTAAAGGGGATTGTATTGCCACAATACCGTGCATACTCTGCTGGAAAAAATGTTGAGTGGTTGAGTTCCATATGCCCATGAATGATTCGGCTCAGCAGACACCTTTAGGAATCAGTAAGGAATCGGTAGAAAAACATGTGAAGTATTTCTCCAACCATACCGCTATTTGAGAAATGCTTGAAATGCTTGAAATGTCATGCACACAATGTGAGACTACAAGTTTGCACTGATTTGGAACAATTTCCTCTGAAGTTGTTGTTCTTACAAATAAGAAGTTTGATTCCTGATTCATTAAATTCACCTTTGTTCATGAATTTGACTCCGTTTGAATTCACATTTTTACTCACTCTGGTAAGACCAGAAGTTAATAATGTGTAGTATAGGTAACAAAAAAAACCCAATGTTACTTTAAAGGTCAGATAGACGATATGATAACATGATACAATACTATATCATATACTGTACACACAATAATGTTCTATCATGATAAAGCAAAATGCCACTAAAGGTAAAGTGCAGGATTCATGTAATTTGAGCCACCTCAGGAAATCATGCCAATGTTGATGCACAAGTTAGAATGATACGTTGTGGTAAAGTTATTTTGGCCCATCATTAAAGAGCCTATCAGAGACTTTTGGTTTGTGTTGACTTTGGCGCCCCTGTGGACAGAGTAGTACCTCTTACCAATATGTCCTGTGGATGTGTAAGAAGTTTTTTCCACCAAAGTATCTCATCTTGGTGTGTTTTTACACTCATTGGAGAATCTTTGCCATGAGAAATGTTTTAAAAAGACTGTTTCTGTTGCGTGCAGTTAATCAATTCAACCGACACCAACACCCCAATGGTTTTAGACATTATAAATACATATGTGGAAATATTCAGTCTTGTCACTGATGGTCTCATTTGACTTTGTAGGTGATAAAAATGCATCAATGATTATGTCAGTCTGTTTCATGACCACCTAAAAACTCCTCACAGGAGCTTTAATGTTAATGTTACTGTATATTACCATTTTAAGGTATGCTAATCCATTAGCAGCTACAATTTGCCCACCTGTCAGTCTTCTCAGCTGTGCTCTGAATCGTGAAAATGTATGTGTGAGTCTAAGCCTTTATCCAAACAAAGGTGCTCTGAAAAACTTGGCTATGATCTTATTTAACTGTAAATTGTTATATTAAAAAAAGGTGATGTTAACATGGGATCTAATGGGGATTCCTTGGCTTTTGCAGCCAACCTCTAGTTGCTTTATTGGCTTCATGTTTCAACACCAGAGGTTGCAGCCCCTGTTTAAATTCCCATAACAGAGCTGTACAATACTATAGAAGTCACATAACACAGTATGAATTTGAGTTTTCCAAGTGGAAACCCCTTTTTAAAACCAAAATACAACCATTAAAGGAGAAAGCAGCTGAAAGCAGAGGCACACTGACGCAAAGTCAACGATTGTTAGCACTATGTTCAAATGAATCAGACTAATGACAATAGAGGAGAACTTTTTGTTATACAATAACTTCAGTGGGTCCTCTCCAGAACAACTAACAACCGGAGCAACAGGCTTTTAACGATGCTTTCATTAGACTTCACTGTAGTTGTTTAGTATCTCCCCTCCCGATACTGAGTCACACACTCAGTTTAGTCCTAACAATGGCCCGTCTCCTTTTTAGGCTTGGCATGTCAGCATGGCATCAGACGGCATCAAATAAGTTGTCTTTTATATATGTATTCTTAAAATGTGTTTTTACGTTGAATACAGATGTTAACGACACTCCCATGTGCTTTAAGCTGTATCTTCAGAAAAAAGTTGTTGGAAAGAAAACCGGCAGAGTGGCTCTACTGCTCTGACTGACATTTATTGTGTTTGCAGTGTTCAGGACAAAGTTCAACCCATTTCTTTATAAAACCAGGTCCGTAAACAACTTGTAGGTGTTGGTTTTGTGTATTTTATTTGAGTTATTGAAACAAAACAAAGTTTGCAGGTGCGTATAAGGTGTGCTTCAGTTCCTCCATTATCCCTTGTTTAAATTGTCTGCTGTGAGTAGACAAGAGTCCATGTTTTGACCTCATTAAGAGTTCATTAATGTAAACCAAGTCTCCTAAAGCACTCATAACCTAAACTTTGGGTTTCTGAATTTCAGCATCTCCACAGCAGCCACTATGTGTGCTTGAATTTTGTTTCTTGATGTGCCTCAGACCGATCACTACACTATGCACTGGGTTTTTCCTCTTTGCTTGCTGTTCATTGCTAAAAAGAAAAACCCTGCTTCTTTCATATGACCTCACTTTTGAAACTGGTTTGGAAAGTCCTGACTAACATCCGTATTTAACCTTCTATCAGCGAGACAAGGTTTTGTCAAAATACCCTGATTATAAACCAACCTTAGAGTTCCCGTCAGTCCAACTAATGGTTTGTGTGCGTCCAAACAGGGTACTATTATCTTCAGTGTGCAGTCGTTTGTCTGCGTCTGAGAGCTGGTCGCAAAGTTAAAGTGGCTCAGGTTTTATTTACACAGCTCAAAAACCTGTACTACTCTCTGAGAGTTTAAAATCTTTCTGTAAGAAACTTAATTCTGGGAAAAGAAAACTCAAAATGGACAACTTGGCACAATTTCTTGTTATCCCATACGATTTCTCAAAGTTTGGACAGATGTGATTTTTGTCAGTGGATAGATTAAAGTTGATTATTAAAATTGTGGCTTGTAAGAAAAAAATTAATTAGTAAAATATGTGTATTCTTCTGCCCTGAACTGTCCTGTATCATCTTATGTTGGTCATGTTTATTAAAGCTGAAAGCACAATTACAGAGAGCAAGTGAAAAACTGCTGCATTCAGGTACTAACCTTCTCCTCCTTGACCACAAACCTCCCTGTGCTTGAGGTCAAAGTTCACCCATGTGCCTCACAACAAAGGAATGTGTGTCATTGTAGTCAGTGGTGGATGGTAAACATAGATGCGGTGTCTTCTCTCAGCAAAGACCCTTTTAGAAAAACATGAAATGATGTTTACTGAATGCAGACACATTTCTAGAGCTGTTTATTCTGATTCTTAATTCATCTTCCTCTTTTCCCCTCTCTCTCCTGATACCAGGTCAAGCTCTGCAGTGCTACAAATGCAAACTTGGCTTCTTTAATTTGTGCATAACCTCTACAACCACATGTGAAAGCGGAGAACTTTGCTTCAGTGGTGTTGGGAAAGCAGGTAAGGAGCTCAGAGGTTAAAAATCTTACTGGACGACATTCTCCTAAACGACAATTGATATCTTGTTATAAAAAAAACAAACCAGTTGCATTCTCAAATACAAAGCTCTGAAACATAGGGAGATATTTGTCAAATGTGAGTGGATTTTCATCTGATGGAACAACTACTGTGACAGAACACTGTTATTTTGGTGAATCACGTACAACTTAAGATGCCAGGCGGTACATGAAAATTCTATACTATTTGCTAAATTGCTGAATCTCTAAAAGCTGCAGATTAACCCGAGGTAGCTTCACGTTAACTGGGTCATCATCATGGTCATATGAGACCTGCATTACCCTGCAGTGTTATATATCTCCCATAACGAAAATCTAGCCTAAGACACAGCTACTTGAAAAAACAAATAACTTGAAAAATGTTATATTTTATCAATGGTTTATTTAAGACTGCATTTCTCCTGACTCAATGGTCATAACAGCTTCCATATAGCACTGGGCTCTTATTCACAGCCGCAGTCTGGTATTTAGAAATAACAGACTGCAGAATGCTGTAATCGGTTAGTCAGAGCTGAGCTCAACAAAGCCATACAGTCACTTACTTACAATAACAGCTAAAACTTATGTTTATGGTACAGAGGCCTGTACTTGGCTGACTGTTGCCCCTGGCATTTCCACTCAGTGCCCCCAGTGTCATACAGGTAACTCGGGTAAAGTAGGAGTGATTTCTGTGAGGTATGCACACTTGACAGCATAACTTCCGGACGCAATTTCTAAAGTTAAACTCCTGCCAATACCAGTGCACAGGACTGGAGGCAAACTTTCACAACACTGATGCACATGGCTGAAGTTTGTCTGGAGGAAAAGCTCTCATTAACCCAGGAGACACATCTTACTGATAGTTAGATTTAAGATTGGTTTCCTCAGTTGTCTGATGTTTAAAGCAGTGTAGTCCTTTTCACTAGCAAGGACCACGCCACACAAGGATATAAGTTGAACATTTAATGAATTAGTTGTGCGTGGTGTGCCCAGCAGAAGGAGACTCAGGATGGGGGTTCCGTCTCAGCGTTATCCTGCCGGAGCTGATCTTGACCCAGGTTGTACCTGGAAGTAGACAGGGCATAGAAGGAGCGAGCACGAGTTGAGTAGGAGAGGACAAGGAAATAGGTTAAGTGCAGTAGAGTAAGGTGAGGGAGGGTGGGTTGAAGAATCACGGACAAGCAGTTGGAGTAGGCTGGCTACGTTTAAGAAGGCTTGTCAGGTGATTGAGGGTGTGGTTTAGGCGTGGTCCTGCTCCCGAACCTAAGTTAACACCTTAACTTCATTTATGGAACACTGAGCTCATCAAATTTCTCATCCCAGGCATGGTATGGAAAGGAAGTTTAAAGCCTGTCAATTGAACAAACTGGAATTACAAGGTCTTCCCCCAACAACAATAACAACAACACCATGAACTGTGGTTTATATAGCTCACTTCTATCCAGCTGAATATTTCATTAAACCACAAAGAATAATAGACACTGACAGTGATTGTTTCTGCTGTTGTTTCACAGCTGGCGTTCTGGATATCACCACAAAGGGCTGCCTAAAAGTGGCTGAGTGTAACAATACCAAAGAGGTGAACTTCCCTGGCACTGACCCCAACTCCACCCTGGCCTACAGAATGACCAAGACGTGCTGCGCCGGAGACCTGTGCAATGCTGCACCTGGTCTGCCCGGGGCCTCCGCGCTGAGCATGACCCTCGCCACGGTCACTGCTCTGTTTGTGGCCTACGTGGTTTGACATGTTTCAAGAGGCAACACATGACACACACATACGCACACATGGGTCTTGAGTTTACTATCCTTGAGATGTATCGTACTTCTTATTTAACACACACTTGTATGCCATTAAAAATGTAATTATTTCTTTTTATAGATATTTTTAGATGAATCAGTGAAGCGTCCCTTTTACGTAATGAAAATATTAGTTGACGATGTGAAGTTTTGCATCATCTCAGACATTATGGATAATTTCAATATCCTATCTGTGTAACTGCCCTGCCATGAACTTTCTCCACCTCTTTCAAACAAGTTGTATAAAGGCGCTGGGTGTCACCAGCTGAATCACACGTGTGGCATTTAACTGCTTCGACTTCATTGTTCACTGTAGGTTCATTGATTCCATTACCAACCCTTAGAGAACTACACTCATACATTTTTTTATTTACCCTCAAGATTAATTCAACTCTAATGCTGTTCTGTTAAACATGATGCTAAGTTATCGTTGAAAACAGGGAAACGGCTCGCCTGAAATTATCCCAAACTATAGTACAACTACCTCTGAACACTTCTAAAGCTCATTGGTTGGTTTAAACACTCCTAGAAAGATCATTTCTTTACCTTTGGAGACCTTGAGGCTAGCTGTTTCTTGTCTTTATGCTAAGCTTATCCTTCCTAGCCGTGGCTCCAAGTTAAAGACGCATAAAAGTTGAAATGACCTCATTTGGAGGGGAATAAGCAGGTTTTCCAAAATGTGTAACTATTTCTTGCACTTCTTGACTTTGACCCATCGTGTGACCAATTAAGATGCATTATTAAAATGTTTATCTCAAAGTTCCTCTGAATATTTCTACTCATACATTTCACTGGCTTTCTTTATGTTCACTTTATTAACGTGAAGCGATCATTATCTTTAATTAAATTGTCTCTTTGCACGTGTCTGGTACTGTCATTTAATTTTCATTTAATTTTGTATTTTTTCAACACAAATGTCTCCATCTTTTTGTTCTGTTACTTTTGACGTTTGTGTCACGTTCACACTGCACATTAATCACAAACTGTCGGGTAAAAGCTTTAGTTTATCTTGCTAGTTTTGAATGTATATATGTTAAATTGTGTGGGAAGGAAGATGAATCGACTCAGTTGTTTGCAGATATTTGAAATGTATGCAAGAACGCAGCAATTTGGAAAACGTCTGACCCTATAGATATCCTCTTAACACAAATCAGACCCTGAAACAAAATCTTTGGCATTGTATCTTGAAATTAATCTGTCTCTGATTGTTTTTTGTGAAATTGGAAATGTAGACTATTGGAAGAACGCAATAAATTTCAAAATAATGTGGGAAAAGCAACGTGTGTGGTGTGGTGTAATTTGGATCCTCATTCTGAATGTTTCTCGCCTCATGGCTCTTCTGCAGGACCGACTGGTTCTTCAGGTTTCATGTCTCTAAAGAGGGGAAACTAATGGTATTGGTATGAAGATGATATTGGATTTCCATGTTTTGGCACTGACTAGGGTTAGGGTTTGGGTTTGGGTTAGGGTTAGGGTTGGTTTTGTGGTTTGGACCTGAGTTTGGTCCTCTATATTTTTACATTTGTGAATAAGGAATGATGTTGATTTCTTCTTTGTGAGTGTTCTTGACCCACTTTAACTTTAACGGCCTCTTCTATGACCCTCTGCTCCATCCTTCTACCAAGTTTCATGAAAATTTTGCCAGTAGTTTAATCCTGCTGACAAATACTAAAAATGTAACATCCTGGTGGATGTCACACCCTTAACTTTACGGCCTATGGTCACAGCCCAGTTACCATGAATGGTGGGCTGGCTTTTATGAGTTAGAGGTTATAATGGCTCAAAGTTTGTAGAAACATCAGAAATGTGTAGGGTTTAAATGTGAACCAAAGTTGTCCGTTGTTGTGACATAAATCCATCAACTCTTTACACAATCTCAGTAGTTTTATTCATATTTTCTCACCATTATAGGAGGGAAATATGTAGAATCGTTATTGAATGAGGCTGTTCTTTCAAGCTAACTTTGTCCACTTCACAATAATATTCTGATACACAAATTTAGCTGAAAGTTAAATGCAGAATGTTATATGGTGTCACATCTTAAATCCGAAGATTTCATGTCTTATAGAGGACATTTCCTAGTTGTTGTCTTGCTGTACTCGATAAATAACAGCCATTTTGAATATTTGATGTTTGCTTCTGGAAACATTTAATTATTGTTTTCCATCCTCTGAAGTTTCCTTCCACTAACTCTTACTCCATTGTGCAATTGTACCTTGTGATCCAGTCTTACGTCTCACATTAATGACTCATCCTGTACCTCGTTTGTCAGGTGTGGTCAGTTTTTACAGAACTAGGTATTCGGTTTAGCCTAACCCCATGCAGAATTAATCATCTATGACATTTTTTCTACTCAGTGACACAACCCCCTGAGGTGAAGAGAAAGACTTGAAGACTTGAAAAACCCCCTCTTCACCCCTCCCATTACCTGACTCCAGGTATAAAACAGGCTCCTCAGATTTTACTCCTCACAGCACCCATCACTCCTCTGGAAGGATTTTTTAAGTCTTGAGCCGAAGAACCAAACAAACACATCAAAATGGGAAAGCTCCTTATAGGAATCTTTGTCGCAGTGGCCTCTTTCATGCTGGGTAAGATACCAAATTATCTATTTATCAAGGATTAGAGATTTGGAATTTGATAAAATGTGAAAAATTGTTAAAAATAAAAGTAACAATAAATAGAGTATTGTATTTATTGTATAGAGATTATTTTGACAAAAATAAACATTCTATAGAGTTTCTTCTTTGACAAATAATCTTGCAGGAAAAAGGAGGGATTAAATAATTTAAATGGACAAATATTTAAAAAACTTGAGTGGAAATTTTATAGAAACGCTCTGAAGACAAGTATCACGGATGGAATTGGAAGATCAGAATAATCTCATCAGTAAAGACTTAATGAGCTGATGAAATAACTTGGACCGTAGGGTTAGGTTTTTAAAGAAAAGATCAGAGATAGATATTCTTAAAAAAACAGTCAGGCCAAATACTTATCCCCGGTGATATCTGGCCATGCTGATAGTTTATGCTGTGCTGGTCCTGAAACATTTTAAGGAATCTGACATTAAATTAGTGTAAAATATGATTGTTTTGCTCCTGAAAACAATTTTTAGAATAAAGAAAGACCCTACAGCTCCCACAGTTCTAATTGTTTCAAAGAAAGTAGTTCCCTTGTATGTTTTCACACCACAATTCTTGATTGACAAGAGGAACCAGGATTATGATACTAGGAGGACAAAAATATTTCCGTTGATCTTATCATACATCAACACTTAAAATACCACTCAACTCTGTGACTGAGGATAACCGTAAAAATCTCAGAAGCAGAGGCCTTCAAATTTGGAGGAGTAAAATTTAAACTTCAAACAACTTTTAGAAGAAACTAAGACAACGATATTTCACAGCCAAGAAGTAAATAAGCTCATGGATAAATCCCTGATTGGCATCTTTTGACTCTTGACAGTCTGATTGTGTTTAAATCCTGGGTGAGGCTTTTGTTTGCGCCACAGGTCAGGGTGTGGTGGAAATCAAATTCCACAAAACAATGTTGGCAGAAGTGGAAAGACCTGGTAAGGTGATGAAAGGTCAGGCAAACACTTCAGGATTTATCAGTAGACGTGAGCAGTGTAGAAGTTTCTCATTCAAAAACAATGGCTAAAAAATGATCAATAAGGAAATAAAACTAAAAACTACTGCAGTTAAAGTAATGACTGACTTGGACTGTCAATCAAACATAGCAGGACTATTGATGGAAGTCTGAATACTCTAAATGCAGAGCTCAGGGACAAGTATTTAACATGTTCACTGAGGGCCCTGAAGACAAAACAAATGTGAGAATTATGAGTCGTGCATTTATAACACACACCCAGGTCTCAAGAAAACAGAAAACAAAAAAACAAGATACAAACGAAAAGAAAAAATTGAAAACACTGATCCTTTTTTTAAACTTTTGTGTTTCTTTTTTTGCGTTTCAGCTGAATCCCTGACCTGCAATAAATGTAGCTACGGTCTGCTGGGTTTCTGCCTCAGCCTATCAGAGGAAACCTGCGCAACCAACACCAGCGTCTGCGGAACTGGAAAAGCAAGTAAGTCACCTCCTCACCACCGGAACGCCCACACCCTTTCCATCCAAACCTTTCGTAACAGTACAAGCATGACCAGTTAGATCATCAATCCAATTACATCATTAGAAAGTCTAATGATAAATATTAAAATACTTTATTATACAAAAATGTAAAAAGTGACTTTCCACCTTTTGACACAACTTTTTCCTTCTCAGCTTTCGCCGCAATCTCAAGCAGTGTGGGTTTCAACACTCAGGGCTGCCGGGAGCCCGCTGGCTGCAATGCAACAACCAATGGCACAGTGTCAATCCTGAATGTGGCCTACTCAGTCAAAGTTGATTGCTGCTCAACAGACAAGTGCAACCCAACCACCGTCAGTGGCGCCCCATCCACCAAGATGACTTTCACCGCCGCTATTGGTGCAGCCGTCTTGGCGTCCATGTTGGGAAGCATGCTGTAATACACCTGATGTACAACCTGAAAAACAGCAGTGACCGACTGCTGCCAACTCCAAGCAGAATCCTAATGAGACCATTAGCAACATCCAAAAGAAACTCTTTGGAGCATATGAGTGTATCTATATCTTCACATGCTGCAACGCTCTTTACTTTTTCATAACTCACGTCTTGTCAAGTAAAAATTCAATTAATTAATGACAAGTTTTTATCAATCCTAAAGCTAAGGAGTGCAGGTACTGGAAGTAGATCAATGGCATGTTTCAGGGAAACATTGAGCTCGTAAATCTTCCAGCTGTTGTTTTTACTTTGTTTTTGTAAACAAATATATTTATCCTTTTAACTACTTTGTGTCTTCTGGACAATACATTGATGTGAAAATAAAGTTTTTTGAAAACATCGGTTGCTTCTGCTATCTCTTTTATTTTTACACAACTCGTCCATCAGTTTGCTGCACCACCCTATATCCCTCAGGGGGTCGATAGCTGGGAGAAGTTATTAAGTTGGCAAAAATGTTGCTACAGTGCTATGATAGACTTAGGAACATAAACTTAGTTCATACTTTTCAGCATTAAGAAACTAAACTTGCTGGCAACCAGTCAAAGGGATGTTCATTAGGTTAATGTGAATGCTTGGGTGGACAAAGCTTTTAACCACTGCTCTGTCTCAGTTTGTTAATGTCAAGGCTAAAAGGAAACTTTAAACTTCAGCGAGAAATAGCAGCTACAAGCAAATATGACGGTTACTTAGATACAAACTTTAATTATTCATAATATCTACATGTATACAAATTATACCTTTACCACCAAATATACTGAATACTCGATATATGCCAGATTATATTTGGTAAATTAACGTAATGGTTTAACACTTGATATGATTGAAAATATTCAGGAGTTAAATGCATATTTGGATGAAATAATTAGCAAAAAATAATAGATACAACAGTTAACATTGTTGCATAAAGGGATTAGAAGAGGACCTAAAAGTCATGAGATAAAGTTCACTAACTGATAAAGATGGGACATAGTTTTCTACAGCGACAGATAAACATTTTCAAAGTCAGCTGAAAAGTTAGCCTACTTTAAGCTGAAAGTAGGCTAATGGTAGATGGTTAAATAGTTGGCCTAGTCCTTAGTAAACAGTCTATTGAAAGTAACCAATAAATAGTTTGAATAGTTAGCCAACAATGAATGTCATAGCTAAAAGTAGCTCAATACATAAAGCAGTTAAAGTTAGGTAAAAGTTAAGTTACGGTTATGGATGAACAGTTGAAATGGTTAACTAAAAGTGTCTCAATGGACAAACTGTAAGTAGAGTTGGTAAGTAATGAATCAATAGTTAAACTGGTTACCTTGAAGAAATGGACAGATATCAAATATGCCAAAGGTTATGATTAACAGTTTGCTAGCTCAAGTCACTTTACAGACAAGATTACAGTGAATAGATCAAAGTAATGCTGCTCTTGGCTTAGACTGCCGGGGGAACTGGCACACTGGGATCCTTTATTTTCCACTCTCTCCTCTGTCTGCCTGTCACTTACTCTAACTCTCTCTGTCCCATTAAAGTCACTAAGCATAGACCTATCTGGAGTCCCTGAGCTCCCTTGTCTTGCAGGTTCCTCTGAGTCGCACCCCTATCATCGCTCTTTCTCTTCATCTCCCTCTATCCCTCTTTCCAACCCCAACACAGTCTCAGCAGATGTCTCTCTAACATGAGTCTGGTTCTGCTTGAGGTTTCTGCCTGTTAAAGGAAGTTTGTCCTTGCCACTGTAATTTGCTAAATGCTGCAAAGTGCTCTGCTGGATTAAGATGAGATCAGACTGAGTCCTGTCTGTAAGATGGGACTGGATATTATCCTGTGTTGATGTTGGGTCTTTGTAAATAATATAATATAGAGTACAGTCGAGACCTGCTCTCCTAAACATGCATGAATCTATTATATAAACTTACTTTAACAATATCTACTGTTAGGGAAATTAACTTACAAATACCCAGTTTAATAACCACATATAACTGACACATTTGAAACACAATTGGTAACAATGAGTTCATCTAATATGGCTGTGGGAGTTTGTCACATGATGGGAACCACTTTTTGAACTGGAAAGAGAGAAATGTGATAATTTCAATTCATGTTACAGGAATGCTTCACACCCTAGATCTTTCTTATCACTGCTGACATAACTCTCCCATGTATAAAGAGGTCGACTAAGACGAAGTTCTGCCAAAATTGATCCAAATATTTCAGAAAAAGTCAGATCCTACAAATTAGAGTTCTCTGTTATTTTTGTTTGGCAAAAGAAACCTCTAAAAACCTCAGTATGAACAAACTCCTGTGGTGCAGTGCAACGCTGTTGACTGTGTTTGTTACAGGTAAGATTTTCTTTTGCTGTATTTTTCACATAATAAGCAAAACTGTTAACATTGTGCACAAGCTCTTAAATAGATCAACGTGCTGGGCTCGCTTTTTTCAACAAATGTAAATTGTTATATCCTCAAGGTTATAGATTTACATTTCACAGATTAAAAATTCTTGTGAGGTGCAGGTATTTGTAGTCAGAACAGAAAGAGTCATGATTTAGTGAAATCAGAACTTTGTGACCTTATGCAGTGTGTTGTCTGGTATTCTACATTATCAATTCTAGAGGTATTTAGTAGACACATTTGGTTCTATTTGGCCAGGATTTCATACAACTTATTACTGCCACAGTTAAAAAACCTATATCTTAACTTTAGTAACATACAATATGAAACATATATAAATGTACATAGTCAGCATTTTTTATGATGTATCTAAAAATCTAAGTTTCTGTTGAATGTTGGTTTCATCGCTATCAGCACTAGACATTTGTTTATAATTTATTGTGACATAGGCAGAAACCTTACATATCAAAACTTGAGATAATTAAAGCTCAGCTATGTTATGAGCTCCAAAAAAATGTGTTGTGCTTTGTGGCCTGTAGCTAACTTACCATGTCATTCACACACATCCAGCTCATTTTGAATCACAATTACCAAGCCAGTGTTTACATAGAGAGATCATGAAACACATTTTTAATCCGTTGTGATTGCAAAGAATACTTCTTGAAAAAGGGAACTTAACAAAGTTAGATATTTGCTGCTTCTCTCCCACAGTTGATTCCCTCACCTGTTACACCTGTAATGGGAATGCCATGGACTCCTGCCTCATTGATTCTCCTGTTAATTGCACCACAAGTCAGACCAGCTGCTACATCGGAGTGACCAGTAAGATGAACAGCCGACTGACTCATTAGTCATTATTGTACAAATAGCAAAAAACGCCCTGCATATAAAAGCTATCCTCCCCTGATAGTTCAAAGACTGCGTCATGACCACAGCTAGAAAGAAACAGGGAACAATGAAGCTGTATTTCTGTTGTCAGTTTGTTCTTTATTTTTAGTCTTGAGGGCCTGATGTGTTTTGTTATGGAGCAATATGATTCTTTAAAAAGATGTGCTGTGTCAGAAAGACATTGAAAATCCAAATAATATAGGTGAACTCTGCCACTTTGAACATATTTTCAAGAAAATTATTTTTAACTTGAAACTTTCATCTGCTAGAACATCTGCACTGAAAATATTACATGACTATTTTTTTAATTAATACTTTTCTGGTAGTTATGTCTTTTTAAACGACTCAGCCACAGTAATTGGTTCAAGTATGGAAAAAATGTGAACACAGATGTCTAATATATGTTTCAAAAACCATTTCACCATGATATAATGATGTTGAATCAATCAATCTTTATTTAAATTGTGCCAAATCACAACAAATGTTATCTGAAGACTCTTCACAAACAGAGCAGGTCTAGACCGTACCATATGTTATATTATCAACAAAGACCCAACATCAAGACAGGATCAGGTCCAGTCCCATCTTACGAACAGGACTCAGTCTGATCTCATCTTGATCCACCATGAGCAGAGCACTTTGCAGCATTTAGCAAGTTACAGCGACAATGACAAACTTCCTTTAACAGGCAGAAACCTCCAGCAGAACCAAATTCATGTTCAACAGACAACTGCTGAGACTGTGTTGGAGTTGGAAAGAGGGATAGAGGGAGATAAAGAGAGAGAGATGATGAGAGACAGATAGTAGTTGTTGTAGCAGCTGGAGTCTGGCATATCCACAGCAGCAGGCCGTCTATGCCCCGATCCAGAGGAACCTACGAGACAAGGGAGCTCAGGGACTCCAGAAAGGTCTATGGTTAGTAACTTTAATTGGAAAAGGAGAGTTAAAGTAAGTGACAGGCAGAAAGAGGAGAGAGAGGGAAAGACTGGATCAGCATGACTAAGAGCTGGTCCAAACCTGAGACTGCCCTAACTCTAAGCTTCATTGAAAAGGAAAGTTTGAAGCCTACTCTAAAAAGTAGAGAGGGTGTCTGCCTCCCGAGCCTTGACTGGTAGATGATTCCAAAGGAGAGGCACCTGATAACTGGAGGCACGACCTCCCATACTATTTTTAGAGACTTTAGGTAGAATAAGCAGGCCTGCATGTTGGGAGCAAGTTGTAAAAAATCAAATTCAAATGGAGTCTCATCTTCTCTTCTCCTCTAGTGTTTAGTACCAAGCAGCAGATCTACTCAAGAGGTTGCACAAAAGCATCCACCTGTGAAGACACTGTGGGATCCATCCTGGATGTTACCTACACCGTCACCATGAGCTGCTGCAGCACTGACCTGTGCAACAGAGCTGCCTCCTCAAAGCTGCCTCTGACTGCCGCTCTATGTGCTGCTTTGGGGGCAGTGTGGAGCCAGTGGGGCCTTTAAAAAATGAAGTTGAGGAAGAAAGCAGGTTGCTAAGCATTCCAGTTTGATGATTTTACACCTTCTGTACCCTAATTTCCTGCATGAGCTTTATATAACTGCTTTATCATGTCTGTTTGCCTGTGATGCATAATGGAGTGATGCAGGCTCAAAATTGCATCTCTGAATGTTTATCTGGACTCTACATATGCATTTCTGAGTGACTCCCTCACATGTTGACTCCTCATTATGTATCACTATATTTCAAAATCTCCACTGAAATGTGCTTTGTAAACGCCAAAAAGAAAACATGTTCCTAAAACTGAATACAGCAGCTATGAATTACTTGAATTAAAATCCTTAATTTTGTTTATTGGAACACTATCTCTTGAATGATTAATATGAGGGATATGCTTACATAATTGCACATGTTACATAAAAAAATCAGCTATCAAGAGTTCTGCATTTCTTGAGAAATACTTTATCTACTTGTTTTGGAAGCAAGAACATCATAATGACATGATATATATAAAGCCACAAGCCGCTTTTGAGCTCATCATCACAGCTGAAGGAACAAAGAAACAGATAGCCTGACTCTTTTTGTCAAGAGTCCAGCTTAAACCAGCTCTAAAGACTCATGGACATGCAACACCTCTCTCTGAGCAGCACAGAGAGACTAATGCACACTTTCATAACTAGCAGGCTGCTTGAATGCTCTCCTCTCAGGTCTTCCAAAGAATATAATAATAATAAATAATAATACATTTTATTCATGAAGAACTTTTCAAAAACTCAAAGACACTATGCAATTTTAAAATCAATACAAGCAAGGAACACAAATCAAACAAAACAAAAGAACAGTACAATCACAAATTAAAGGCAAATTTAAAAAGGTGAGTTTTTAATATATATTTGAATGTTGAAGGGTCAGAGCAGGAGTAATTTCCAGAGGGTGGGGGAGGCTATATGGAGAAGGCTCTGTCCCCTCGGTGCTTGGTTCTGTGAGGTGGAGACATGAGGTTGGCATGTGAGGAGCGCAAGTTACGGGAATAGTGTGATGGTGGAGAAGGTCAGTGAGGTAGGAAGGAGTAAGAAAGAGCTAAGTTCAATTCAAAGAGCAGCAACAACGACCAGAAGGAGAACACACATTACTCCTATTTTAAAGTCTTTACATTGACTGCCTGTTTCTCTTCGTATTGATTTGAAAACCCTAACCCTAACCCTAACCCTAATAGTAATCATAACCCTAACCCTAACCCTAATAGTAATCATAACCCTAACCCTAATCCTAATAGTAACCCTAACCCTAATCATAACCCTAATCATAACCCTAACCCTAATCCTAATCATTAGGAACACCCCATAGCAATTTTAGCCTTGTTGCACCGTCATTTCGCACAGGTAGGTCTTCACCACTTCTCCTACAGAGGTCTAGAAACTGCCACCTGGTCCGACCTACGAAAGCAAAAAATCTGGATTAGTGACCCATGACCCTTGGGGATTTAATGAGAAAAAGAGGAACATGCATGTGTCCGTCCCAACCGCCTCATTTTAAAACTTTCTTCACCTTTCCTTTCAGTACTCTGGGTTCCTGTGTTGTTTGAGTTTGTTTTTTTGTCCTTTCTTTCGAAGTAGTGCATGCTTGATTGTCTTTATTTAAAAATCTGTTTCCACTCATATGTTAATTATTTATTTATTTATTTAATTATTCATTTATTTATTTGATTATTTATTTATTTATTCATGTATGCATGTTTTCTAGTCCTATTATGATTCGTTATACTAGTTATCTACATTTATAGCCTATTGCATGTGCTCCATAGCCTACTTTCATTATCAATCCAAACACCCCAATCAGGAAGCCTACAAGTACCCACATATACATATATATTTCCCTCTCCTGTTCCAATATTTATTATCTATGATTTTTTTTATTGGGTTATCAATGATATCTCATAAACCCTTACCTTTTCACTTCCTTTTCCTTCTTTTTCTTCCCCCTCCTTTTCCCTTATCTTCGTCCTTCTTCTCCTGTTTTTCCCATCCTCACTGTGGCGTTTGGTCGATCCCCTTTCACCAGTGACCTTTGGGCAATAAAAAAGACATTCCCCTCCTTCTTTTTTACCATCTTTTATCAACCCCCCCTCTTTTTATATATTCTCTCTTAACAGTAACCCTAACCCTAACCCTAACCCTAATCAAAACCCTAACCCTAACCCTAACAGTAACCCTAATCATAACCTTAAGGCACTGCATGGCCTTGCACAAGACTACATCTCAGAGCTGCTTTTAGGGTATGAACCAGGAAGGCCTCTGAGATCCTCCAGCTCCTCTCTTTTAGCTGTCCCTCAGATTAGAACAAAAACTTAAGATGAGTTTGTCCTTTAATTCTAGTCTATGGGTTTAACATGAGGTATTGATGGGTGGAATTTTTTTTTTTTAATATTCCTCTGGGTTTGCCAGATTTATGCTAAGCTAAGCAAATTAACTTCTGTTTGTGGCATGTGTATTTTTATGGAACACGCATACAATTGGTCCAAATCTCTTGCACCTCTTGGAAAGATAGTTGTATGTTTATAAATGTTTACCTGTTTTTTTTTTAAGCAGGTAAGTTCACAAACAAAGAAAGTCTTTTTAATCAGGCTTAAACATTTTTTTGAAGAGGTAACATCTATATATTCTATGTCCCTTGTTTTCTTTATAACTTGCATAACTTAATAGAACAACTTGATCATTTGTTATTCTTGTTTAGCTCCAAAGGTCTGACCTTAAGGGACTTTTTCCCATAGCTGTAACAAAGAGCCCTGACATTTTTTCCCCACATCGGTTATTGACTGAAGCTGTGTTCCGTCTAAAGCTTTTGAAAATGATAATGGTTAGCCATACATCACAAAGGTTCAAACACACAAACACACACAGGAATGACTCATATCTTCAATCATCTGTTTTCCATTTGTTTGTCTTTTTCTTGATGTCAAACAGGCGTCTGTTTGGTTTGGTTTTCCATGGGCTTAGAATTTTGGAGAACATATTAGCGTCTGACGGAGGAAAATGAATGCCTGCATTGTTCTATTCTTTGTATTTGATGATCTATCCAAGCCTCCGATTCCACGTCCATGATATATAAGCAAAGGCTTATTTCCCTGCAGGTGTTCGTGTATATGTTCTCTTGGATCCCTTAACGAAGCTTTGGACGTCTGTTTTTCATTACGATTTTCTTAATTTTGCTCAAAAAATTGTATTCACACATCTTAAAAAAACAAAATGAAGAACTTTATCTGGATCTGTGCAGCACTGATGGCAATATTTGTAACAGGTAAGAGCACTAAACAGCTGACATTCTTTAGTATTTGTATTGACGAGAAAGAATATCATTTTATCCGAAGGTATACAGATTATTAAAATCTGGATTAAATTCAAATGATATGAGGCTGACTGACAACAAGGAGAAAACAGCGACCAGTTGAAATGACACTGGTCTGTACTATAGGAGCTTTGTTTAACCATGACTCTTGTGGCATTATCTAAGCCCAAGGGGTCAGAAAGTGTGTTATTGATTAATTCCATGAATCTTCTCTTTACGTCAGAACACTTAAATGAATGGCTGAAACTCCTTTACCAAAGCTCTCCCTCATAATCCTATGATAATAAAAAAAGGAAATTTTTATCTTTATATAAACTATCTCACCAGCAAAAATTAGCCTTGTTAACTGATAACATTAATGCCTTGTAATCTTGAATTATCCCTCTTTCCAACCCCAACACAGTCTCAGCAGATGTCTGTCTAACATGAGTCTGGTTCTGCTGGAGGTTGCTGCCTGTTAAAGGAAGTTTGTCCTTGCCGTTTGTACTTGCTAAATGCTGCAAAGTGCTCTGCTCATGGTGGATTAAGATGAGATCAGACTGAGTCCTGTCTGTAAGAGTGGACTGGATCTTATCCTGTCTTGATGTTGGGTCTTTGTTGATAATATAACATAGAGTAGGGTGTAGACCTGCTCTGTTTGTGAAGAGTCTTCAGATAGTGATTTCGGTGCTATAGAAATAAGGATTGATTGATTGATAAGTAACAGCATCAGTAAATGAGTATAGCAGTTCTTGGCTTTTGTACTTTATTGTTCAGGGGAATTTTAATGTATTCATTTTAAAGTTATAATTTGGGGCTTTTACACCTTTATTCAGAGAGGAGAGGACAGTGGATAGAGCAGGAAACTGGGAGAGAGTGGGGGAATGGCGTGTGAGGAAAGGGGCCGCCGACTGGAGTCAAATTCAGGACACCCGCCATGTAGGCACATCATTTAACTATTAGACCAAATCCGTTCCCTTAGCTTTGGGAGATTTTTAATCTAAGAGATAATCTGTATATGTATCATCAACTTTTCATCAAATCTGTTCTTTGACTGAGTTGCAGATGGGATGTTTATATTTAGAGCTCTTGTGAAGAGTTTTTAGCTGGTTATGAAACAGACAGAAATTGATATCAGTGCCTCTTTATGAACTACAAAAACAAATATGACCATCAGTTTAAAGAGCAACTATTTCTAAAAGATGTTTTCAAAGCCTGAAAATGCTGCTAGGGAGTAGTAAGAGAAAATCTGTTGTTGGAAATCACTCTTACAAAACAAATAATCAAAGAGATATGGGGTACCACTTTGTGCACCTGGGAGTGCCAAAATCAACCAAACTGAAAGTTCCTCACAGAAGCTTTAACCCTGACAGGATAATTATGATGCTAGCTCTGATGATTGGGTGATAAACCATCTCTTTAACTTTGTGAATTTGTCACAGGTGAGGCCCTGGTCTGTCACACCTGCAGAGGAGGGTTTGTAGGTCGATGTTTCTTCAGATCCACTGAGACCTGCAGTGACTCTCAGGACAGTTGCTTCTGGGGAAAACTGAGTGAGTAACGGTTCATCGTCTTTCTTCCTCGGTCTATTCCTGTTTCAAGAAAACTAGAGTGGAGAGTAAAAACAGGTGTGTGTCGTGTGTTATCCGGCATTCAAACTGACAGTGGGGCAGTATGAATGCCATTCATGCTAATATTAAACAAATGTGGAGATACATAAATGATGGTGATAAACAGATAAATAGGTAATACATCATTTAAATGTTTAAATAAATAAATTGAGGTAATTAAAATGAATAATAATAAAATAAATGTAAATTTCACTTTGTTAAAAGACTTCATAAAATAACATAAATTAATGATTAGATTTGTGATTTTGAATAGGATCTTTAAAGGACTACTTTTTGCTTCTTCATTTACCATTTACTTTAAACATCTACACTGAATTATCTCAGGACACTTTTATCTTATATTTTTTATATTTTTTATATTTTATTTTATCTTATTTTTGGGGGGCATTTTTGCCTTTATTTGACTTGACAGCCTAAGAGAAGCAGTAAATGTCTGGAGCAGAGAGTGGTGGGAGACATGCAGCAAAAATAGTCACACTATCAAACCCACGACCGCTGCGACAAAGACTGTAGGCTCTGTATATGGGAAGCACAATTAAACCGCTAGGCCAACGGCGCCCAGGGAGACTTTTATTTTACAATTAATATTTACCTATTTCAGTAGACTTCTATCATGTAATGCAGTATCTCTTATCATTTATCTAAATCTATTCTATTCTATTAAATATTGTTTCTCACATATTAGTCACTGGCTAGTTAGATCAGTACAATTGCACATTGATTATCAGATTTTATGAACTTCAGTTTAACCTGATGTTGCACTCAAACATAGTCATAGCACTATATACTACTTTAAGGTGCATAAGCTGCTCCACTTATTTAACTGTATTCTCACCATGTCATTAACAACAAGTCTGCAAGTCTACATCGAACATATTCAATACCTCACTAAAAGAAACGTTTTATTTTGAAATTTCTAAAAAAAAAAAAAAACTACTTAAAGATATTGAATTATCAAATTTGGACAGGTATACTTATGTGCAGCTGGGAACCTCTGACAGCCACTTTTAAATTAGAAGCTGAGTCACAGTCAGCCTACTTTCAGACCACGTGATTCAAGATCTCTCTGAATCCAGTTCTTGCTTCACATTACACAACACAGCTTCTTAGCTGGCACTTGATTTAATCTGCCACCAAAGAAGACTTTTATAACCAATTGTTCCTGCATCACACTAAACACAAATTATTGAAGTCAAAAGAGCAAAAATAAATCTAAGTAACATTTATGGTAGTGAAAAGTAACAATCAGTGCTTTAAGTGGGAAAAATGAATGCTTATTCACCTGTTGGTGTGTGTATTGTGCAGCCCGTATCAGCAAATTATATTAGAATGATATTCTAAATTTCTACAGTTAATAAAGGAACCAGGAAATAATGCTGATATTTACAACACAGCCTTTGTTGAATACGCTACTCACGTGTGTCACACCCTCAATAAACATGCACCTGTCCAATTTTCCATCAGGGTACATAAACAATAGCTTTGGTTACTTTTGATTACAGCTTACTCTCCGGCAGACATGTGAGTGTCACATGGGTTACCGTGCAATGGGTAATGTATTTTAGGTGCTATTGTGAATCTGGTGAGAAGTCCTGGTAAGCCAAAAAGTAAGGGGTTCAATTTAAAACTTGCCAGCTGTGTTCTGGCCCACATACAGGACTGGTCGCAGTATTGTCAAGAGCATCAATTCCTTTGAAAGTGGTTGGCTATACAAGCTTCTTTACTATGTAAGTTATAGATGATAAAGCTCATTATGGTGCTTTGAACATGTTGTTGTACTCCAGCTCTTAAACAAAATTAAGACTATAAAATTATGCTATGTAGAAGTATGCAAGTCTAGGCAAAGTATAAGAACGGAAAGGTGTTTTTAAAAAAAAAAAACTTTTTTACTGAACTTAGCCAACACAAAACACAACTATTAGACTCAGAGGCAGATCCCATGTACAAATATTTCAGTCCATTGTCCGAAAGAGAAAAGTTAAATAAAAAATGAATAAATAAATATGAAATAAATAAAACGTTCAATTAATAAATAAAAAGAATAATAAAGTAATTAGAATAATATAAAAGTAATAGAAATAGATACAATACACTTTAAAGAAAAATAAATACATAAATAGAATAAAATTATATGATGATAATGTGTATCACAAATCAGTCCATCAGTAAACATGCTTATTTTTGCTGTAAAGATTGGCTTTTTTTAATTGGTGTGTATTTGGACTCAAGCAACTGCAGTTTTTAACACTTCTGCAGTGAAGCATTATGAGGTACCTTCATTTTACAAATTTGATTTTACATATTTTTTCTACTTCATTTGTTTTTTGTTTTACATTCAAGTTGCTTACTTACAACAAATTATTAAAGTCGGACCCAATGATTCTCACCATATTAAAGTTTATTTTGGGCTTTCATGCCTTTAATAAAAGAGAAAGGATGATGGATAGAGGAGGAAATCGGAAAGAGATGTGGGAAATTACATACATGGAATTGAATTTGCCTACTTTGAGGACTGCAGCCTCTGTACACGGGGCGAACAGTACTAACACTAAGCCAAACTGATACCCCAACATCTTGAACTTGTGACCCCCTTTAAACATAACAGTGAATTGGTCGGGCTATTTGTCACATCCAAGTAAGAGTTGATGTATGGTGAGAGGGTGGCTATGTAAATCAAAAACTGGACAGGGTGAGCAAGGCCACGACGCAAAGTGATACGTTTTATTTTGGGGATGGTTTGAATGCTGGACCTTCACATGTTTCAACCATGTACTTCATACAGGATCTGAATATTTGCTCCTCTAATGACGTGTAGGGTCACGTAAAAAATATAACCCATACTTTTTGTTTTCAAAGTCAAAAGTCAAAAATAAAAGCTGATGATCTCTGTGTCACCCTTCAGAATTCAACAACACCCGCTTGCCGAGCTGGGAGACTCGAGGCTGCATGAACTCAACTGTCTGCAACCAAACTGAAGTGGGGACCCTGCTTTCTGTGGGGTACACAGTCACCAAATCCTGCTGCATGACCGACTGCTGCAACGGAGCCACGTCTGCACAACTTCCTCTCACAGCTGCTTTGGGTGCTGCCCTCTTGGCCATGTGGGGCACCCATAGTTTTTAAACCACGCACAGATTCATCATGAAGGTGTTGTCTTTGAATGCAGGCTTTGATGCTCTCATTATTGTAGCTTCTTTGCCTTTTAAAGGGGGTTTTATAGATCGTAGAGAACGGAAAAAAGCTCTATGTAACTATCAAATAATAAAAGTTTCCCATGCTCAAACTTAATGGTTGTTATTTTCCTTCAGGCTGTGAATGTTTCGGTTGTGTGGGTTTTCTAGTCAAGCCCTCAGACTTCTTCCTCTTCCCACTACTGACACACAAAACCTGATAAACCTCATTCTTTGCACAGTACCTGTCCACTGAGTGAAACCTTTAGTCTTGTGTGCTTTCTCAGATGCTAACTTGCCTGAGACTGGTATTTTAAACCTTGTAGTGTGTAATTCAGGAGAAGAATTCATTGACCTTAAAATCACAAGAGGGATGGAAAACTTCTGGAGGGCAGTGATCATCCTGAGTGCCTACATCGCTGCAGGTAAGTGGAAAATAATGTCTTGAAGCGTCTAAAGGGAAATGAGAGAATTAGCAGACGGACATAACAACAACAGAGAACTGAAGAGGAAAGTGATCTGCATTTAAAGTCAGTCACTATCATTGGTATTATTCTGGAGTTAAAATTAGTTGTAGGGTGAAATGTTTCATATTTTAACATTTGTTCTTCTCCCTTTTCAACCAAATAAATTTGATTTTGATTTTTGTGATCTAGCACTGATATTGGAGGAGTTGTGTCATTTGTTACTTTCCTCACCAAACAAAACACACTTATCACATGTGACTAGCAAAATGTTTGAAACTAAAGCTCAGGATAATGATTTGTGTTGTTCATATTAATCGATGTTAATGAAAAAGTGTCACAGAATTTTACTTGTCCAACACAAGTATTTGGTCTGGGGGTCATTGCTGCAGATACAAAATAGCATGTATTGTAAAATGTACTGCGCAAAATGTATTTTAAGCTCTGATACAGACTTGACTACTCTAGACTGAGATATAAAGGTGGTATAAAGTTTTAAGAGTGCACCTTACCTGAAGTAATGGATGATTTGGCTGCAGACAGATTAGTGTATATACTGTATATGTATCTTGCCTAAAATGATACGACTAATAAATGAAATGTTTGAAGAAGTAAATGAAAAAAATACACTAATTTGTCTTATCTTTATTCAAATCTGCAACGTATGAGCCTCATAACTCTTCTTATCTTTTAGCCTCCAGACTTTAGGAATTCACACGCAACCCAGATTATTTAAAAACAGAACATTTTGAATTTATTTCCACCCATTCTTTCCAAACCAGCATACAAAGTGTATAATAGTAAAGAATACTGGAATAATGCGACTTCTTGAAAACAGTGTCTTTGCTTTAATATTCAAAATAATTACCTGTGGTAAATACTTGATTCTGATAGGTCTAATCCCCAGAATGATGATTAATATTCGCCTGAAGGAAAACAAGGAAAAACCCGATCAAGTTCTTCAAATCAGATCTATCCATGGGGAAGAGTCTGGCACATTTCACCTCTGCCTGTTGACACTGTGGCAAAAACCATAGCATTAGTAAACTACATAGAAAAGACATAAAAAGTCAGCAGAACCTAATTTAGGTCTTCAACCCCTAAAATTTAACAGTCTGGTGGCATTTTCTGCTCACTCAACGTGTCTTTCAGAACTGGCAAAGCTCAGTTGTGTTTTTGTCTTCCCCAGTTAGGTTAACATCGCTCTTTCAGCTACATGTGTTTTTTAACCCTTGCTGTTTCTGCATTGTTTTCCTCCTCCCTTCTTCTTCTGACTGGTCAGCTATTAGCCCCAAATCTAAAGTTTTGTGCTGGCCTAATAAATTACGAATGGGACACTAGTGTATTTGCCACAGTGTCAACAGGCAGGGGCAAAATGTGCCTGGACTCTTTTCTGTGATTTGTTTTAATGTGACGTGTGGGATAAGGTTTTTTACTTTGTTGTTGAGAATATATCACTGTTTTTATTGGGTTTTGACCAATCAGAATCAAGTATTCAACACAGCCCAGAATGGAGCTGTGAGGATCTCCACAGGTCAAAGGTACCTCTGGTAAATCAGGATTTCCAGGAACAGTAAAATCTCTACTCTCTCTATTGATGTGGATTATGTATTTTTAAGGTACTGTGAAACCAAGATCCCCGTTCATATGCGCAGTTATTACAAAATCAGCACAGCTCATGTATGGGGGAAAAAAACAAACTAATTAAGTATCATTTGACAACAACATCTTCAAAAGGTCACAGGGGAAACATGTTTGTTGGTTCAGTATGTAGGAGAAGATGATTAACACTCTGACATGTCAAGTAAGAAGTGAAACCCTGAGGGCAGTTATTGTACACTAGCTGAGTACAAAAATTGCCCTGAAGGCAAAAACAAATCAATATCACGTGTGAGAACAACTGTATTAACATGTGAGCACCACATGGGAAATTTGAGTGTCTGCAGTAGCGTCAGAAGTTGGACATTGATTTATTTTTTTATGGTGGGTTCACTGTGTAGTGACTTTAGCAACATCTTGGCACAGATGAAATCTTTTAAACCTCCAAACCATATTGTTGAGTGTTGTTCTGTAATGTGCTTCTGATTGATGCTTTTTTTTTTTTAAGTTATATTTTGGGGGCTTGTAGGCCTTTATGCAGAGAGGATAGGACAGTGGATAGAGCAGGAAACATGGAGAGAGTGGGGAGTGACGTGCAGGATTGGACTCAAACCTGGACCACTCACTTGAGGGATGCAGCCTTTGTACATGGGGAATGTGACTTCACCACTAAGCAAAACCAGCGCTCCCATTGATGAATATATTTGTCTTGTTTCTTTTTGAGCAGCACACAGTCTTCAGTGTCGGCAGTGCCCTGTTGGAATATTTGGGGCTTGTTTCTTCGGAAGTGACCTCACATGCAACAATGCAACTGAGAGCTGCTACCGCGGTGAAGCACGTAAGAAAAGCTCTATGATTAACAGCCTATTGATGTTGTGTTTTAATTGTGTCTGTAATCTGTAAGCTCTATGTTTAACGCAAATGAAGTGCCAGTGAGCTCAGACTGACTGCAGATTTGTTTACATTATTTTGTTTCCAATCCTCCCAGAGTTCAATGCTACGGGTTCGATCACCCTACACATCCGTGGCTGCTTGGACTCTGACCTGTGTGGGAAGACGCTGACCGGCACCATCTTTGGGGCTGGTTACACCAGCAGTTTCCAGTGTTGTACAACCGATCTGTGTAATGGAGCCACTTCTGTACAGCTCCCTCTGACTGTTATTCTCTGTGCTGCCATCCTGTCATCTCTGTGGGGCACATGGGAGTTGTAGTTTTACAAGTTCTGTTTGTTTCCAGGGTTCACAACGTAGATTCTGATGCACTAAGTCTGATTATAAGTAAAATGAATCATTATGATGGTAAAAGTTGAAATACACTGAGGCATAATTAAATACAATCATAATAACCTGCTATTTTGTTCCTTGTGTTATCATTACTTTGGCACATTCAGGATTATGTATAGCAAAAAAGATACTGAGATTATATTTGAGTGAAATTTTTTTACTTAATTATTTTTTTGTGTGTGTAATTTAGATCAGGTGCTCCCAAGCTTTTCAGCTCACGACCCCCAAAATAAAGGTGCAAAAGACTTGTGATGTCACATTGGGAAAAATGGAGAAAGGAGGACATAAGTGTAGATTTAAGATAAAAGATTGAAATAAACAAAAGGTACCAACAAAACTTACTAAAAATGTCCAAGAACTAAATCTAAATAGAACACAGGACACAGGTGAAAAAAATGAGGGTGATTAAAAAAAGGAGGGAAACACACAAGAGCAGGAAGTAAAACTAAACTGGAAACACAGGGATTCAGAACTACAAAATAAAACAGGAAATACAATAGACTGGACTAAAACTCGACATGGATCACTAACAACAAAAGGAAGACAGGGGATAACTTATAACACAGAATACACACAGGGATGAAACAAGGGATATCTACAAAGTGAAACAGGAAACAAAGAAAGTTAAAACTCAAGGAAAAATCAAACACTAAACCAGGGGTGTCAAACTAATTTCAGTCCAGGGGCCGCATACAGCCCAATTTGATCTTAAGTGGGCCGTAAAATCATAACATGATAACCTATAAAGAGGAACAACTCCAAATTGTTCTTTGTTTTAGTGCAAAAAGTACAATTAAATTCTGAAAATGTTCACATTTAACAGCTACTAAAACAGCTATTGTATTTTTCGCCATGATGAGTCACATAGTGGGGCCAAATGTTATATTCTTTTAACACACCAAGCACACAGGTTTCCCACTCACCTGGGTTGTTCAGGTGCGCTCCATCCACTGAGTGTAAGCAACCCCCAGAGAACAAATCTGATATAGCAGTTACTTCTATTGAAACATTTTAATGAAGTTAATGTCATCTCTAAAACATTTTCTGTTTGGGTAGTCATCTGCGGGCCAGATTGGAACCTGTGGTGGGCCGGTTTTGGCCCACGGGCCGTATGTTTGACATCCCTGCACTAAACAAAGTCAACACATGACCCGTGACCCCCACAGCCCCTCAAAGTGATTAAATATTGCTCCATACATCATTTAGCTGGTCTGCAGAAAATTAGCCAACTTACATAAACATGTGGCTGTTTCCTGTGCTGTTATGAATTAACCTGCTGCTACTGCTGCTTTTGTTAATTAGCTGTTAAATAATCCTATTCTTAGGAGTCATTTGGCAACAAAGAAAGGCAGAAACCAATTGAAAAAAATGTATTTGCAAGGTCTTATTTCAAATGTAGTATTATTTTTTATATCGACAGTAAAGAGTAAAATATGCAATTCTAAATTACTTTTCTTTAAAAACATTCTCGGAGGCATCTCACGACTCCCCGGGTCCCGACCCTCACTTTGAGAACCTCTGATTTACGTCCTCTCTAAGCATTTTATTTCTACTAGTTGTAAATCTAGTTGTGAATCAATTTTATTTCAATACATTTCTTCCTGGCAGTGTGGAAAGTTCACTTGAGTGCACATGAAACTGACAAAATTGTTTTACAGTGCACTAAATATTCAAAATAAAATATTTCTAATTTATTTCTTGTGTTATTTGACAAAATACTCACAACAAATATATGATACTATACTATGTATGATTCTTGCTGAAATATATTTTTTAAAAGACTATATAAGCTGAGTGTGTATAAACTGGATGACCCTGGTCCAACCAACATGCAAATAAACACTCACCATAATATAAACTGAGCTAAACACTGACTTAACTCAGCTTCCGAAGACTGACAAAATAACAACAGGACACAACAGGTTTGTTAACACTTCATCATCAGGGCTTGGTTTGTCAGGACAGTTCGTGCTGTGACATTTCAACACTTACCAAACACAAACACAATGTGCCATTGTTGTCTCCATAAACAACCTGATGATCTGATTTAACCTGAGTCACCACTGTCACCTCCTCACCTGTGAGACGTTTCAGCACAAGGACGCCCTCTGCTGCATCACAGGAACAACATCATCAGGGTGGATAGAGATCAGCTAAAGTTTCTGTTCTGAGTGAGACAGACAAAGTATTATTAAATATAAGTAGAGTAAAAACTTTAATATGTCTCTCTGTCTCATTGCTTGGATTTTGCCATTATAAACCAGATGCATCAAATTATTTATTATATTATTTATTAGATCTTCAAAACTTATCGAAAAGGACCATGTAATGAGAATCTTAATCTAATGGCCAGAAAGATTTTTCAATTTTCGTTCATTTTTTCTGAGTGATTTAGATCAGACTTTTTATTTCCATCTAAAAGAAACAAGCAAAGTAAAGCTCAATACCACCCTCTACTGGCCCTTCTTCATCGCTACAGCAGAACATAATGTACTGAACTGAGATGAATAATGGACAAAGTATCGATTTATATCCTGTATATTTTCTGTATCACAGTTTCTATCGCCAAGTCTACACAATAAAACTCAGATGCACACAGCTCTCCAAATGTAACCAAGGAAACTTTTGCACTGCAGATATAACGACCTATAGACTCCTGTTCTGCTTCATAAAACCAGTGAAATGTAAAAACTGGATCTGACTTTTTACACAGCTCAGACAGAAAAAGAAAATGCCTGAAAGTTAGTCTTTGAGATGAGAATGTTTACACTGCAGGCATATGTGCTAAAACAATAAAGCTATGAGATAAAAATCAGAAACTGGAGAGAAAAAGAGTTGCCTTTTGTGATATTTTTTAAAGATCAAAACCATAAATTTGACCTTTTATCTCATATTTGAAAATTAATCCCATAATTGACTTTTATCCATTAACTGAGACATATTTATACCCATTATTCGTTCTATTATTTCAACGTTTCATTTCTTAATTGCGGGTTTTCTTGTATAGTTTCAACATTCTGTCATAACTGTGAGTTTGTATCACTTATTTTTATATCATGATATCTTATTATCATAATAAAGCTTTTCACTCAGCCTACTCATCGTACCTAATAATTTAAAGTTTATATCACATTATTTTTGACTTTTTATGTCAAAATGTTGTCATTCTCATAATCCTTGTTATTGGTTGATGAGCATGACCTTTATTTAGATATGCAAAGCTTCAGCTAGTAGTTTGGACTTTTTTTCCATTAACTATGAAATATTTCCATCTCAGATTTTTAATTTTGGCTTATAGTTTTTTTTTAAATATCAGTAGCCTAATAGTGTTTTAGTCAAAAAATTACCAATTCCCTTCAATTATGACCTTTTTGTCTTGATTTTGAATCTATTGGGCATTCTCAAAGTTTTAAGACTTTTTGCCCTTTTTTTTATTTACTGTCTTATAGTTGAGTCTCTTCTCATAGGTTTGACTTTATATCTTATAAAGCGTTGCCGGGAATTCTGGGCCCCTTGAAAATCTATCTCAGTGGGCCCCATCACCACAGCCAACCCTACAAAATAAAAACATTGCTGCTATAATACTGGTATATTTGCATTAAACAAAAATAAATGCTTAGAACTATCTTGGTTAACTGACTCAAATCTAAGCTTCATATCAATTTTGCTTTTATTATTCTAAATGTAACTGCACAATATTGACCTTCAGTCTCTACCTCTTTAAACAAGATTATTTGAAGCCAAGTGACTTGTTGAGTAACAACAAGGGGGCATTATTTGGTTTAATCTAACTTCATGAAGTAAAATAAAACTCTAAAAACCTACAGTTTACTTTCAATCACATTCAGCCACACTTGATGCAATGAAAATATGACAATTCCCCACTTTAGGCATGAGATGCACATCTCACGGAGCCAGTAAGAAATTCCAGAAAGGAATTCTGAATGTTTGTTTATTTATCCAGATAATTTTAGTTATCTTATTGTAGTTATAACAAAAGAAAAGAAAAGCGAAGCAGAAAACACATTTTATTTCAGGCCTATTAAGGGCCTTAGGTAGTCAGATCCCCCCCCCCTCCCTAAAACGACCCTGCTTATAATTATTATTATTATTATTATTATTATTATTATTATTATTATTATTATTATTATTATTGCCATGGTGTTTTTATTGAAGTTTATAACCACAAAAATACAGCTTTATCATTCATCGTTTTCCACTTTCACAGCTGTATGGCTGTATCTCAAGGTTTAACAAATGGACAAACAAGACAATAACAACTCAACAAAAATAAAATAAAAATAATAATAATGATAAAACAATAGAATGAACAAAGGTTCTCTAAATCAAACAAGGCTATTCAATTTGAAGGTCAAGGTCAGTTGGCATATATAATAAGACAAAATGAAAGAATCTGGAAAGACGCCCCTGCTAATTATTCATCTTTTTTCTATCTGTATTGGCTAGTTAGGGTTTCCATACATCAAGAATTATGTCTGTTCGTGCCAAAAAAGTTTTTGTTATTATTAGTTTTTGAAAACCATTATGTTCTTCACCTAAACCCACACCCTCCCCCCTCCTCCTCCTCCTCCTCACCACCCTTCATGTCACCCCTGCCTGATGGCACTTCAAAGCCATGCTGTGGCGCTTTATTTGCTGAGAGCTCAGCTCGTCACGCAGCACCAGGAAATGGAGGAGCTGTTCGGGTGATGAGTGTCGCTGCAGCAGCAGACCTGGGAGGAGAAACAAGCAGCAGGCAGCTTCAGGCGGCAGCGACAACTCTCAGCACCGTGAGGTAATAAGACGCATCAGACTTTCAAAAAGCCACCAAAGTGTAAAGATTGAGCTTTTAACATGCTCGAGTTAGCTCTGTTTGATGTTTCCACAACCTGTGTCGCTGCTACAATGTTTAATGTATCGATTCTTGGGTTGCTGGGATTTGTAGCGGAAGATGGGCTTGGCCGAGTTTCGAACTCGTTTCTCGTCTGAAAAAAAAAAAACAGCTTTTCAGCTTTTATTCAACTTTGATTTGATTACGTGTTTGTTTGTTTTCTCTATCAGGTCTCGTGCATGAACAACAGGTGAAGATGAGCGACGCGAATCAGCCCAAAGTTGAACTTTTTGTGAAGGTAAGCGATTGAATGGTGAGCAAAACGATCCATCACACCCATAAAGTGACGCGTTGACGGCGACATGAAGTGACAGTTTTTAAGCTGTGTGTTTGATGTGTGTTATACAACACTGTGTCACTATTACCAATGTGTATCAGTGCTATGTTATAACAAGCTGTAACAACATTCAAATCAAATCAGATCAACTTTATTAATATAGCACTTTACACACAACAGTTGATCCAAAGCGCTTTGCAACAGAAAATGAAGAAAATGAAATAATAAAAACAACCCAAACAGAGGAAGAGAAAGGGAAAGAAGAGTGGTAAGAGGGCAATATGATTAAAAATTCAATTAACAGTAATGATAACAACAGTACTGACAATAATTAATTTAATTAACAGTGCAGTGAGTATCTGAGCCAGTGCAGTGTGGTTAGGGGCAGTTAAAAGCTAATGAATAAAAGTGTGTTTTGAGACGACTTTTAAAAGTCCCAGAAGTGGAAGATAATTAATTAACTTTGTTGTTTTGAATTACATTCAGTATTTGTGTTCATAGTATTCATGTCATTAGCTGACTCACCTGCCTTATACATGACAGTAAGACTAATCTTATTAAAAGCCCGTCAAGATAACGGGCAGGCGTCCCTTATCTATATTTAGTATGTTGGCCAGGCTGGCTAATCCCATTTACTTTGAGCCAAACATGCTCCTATATAGCCAATATGGCTTTCTCTGCCTCCTTCATGCTCTTACACAAGCCTCCATAATGATTCCTCTGTATGAACATGTGCACCACCCTCTGCTTTTTTTCCTCCACTGAAAGATGTAATTGTAACTTCTCTAAATCTTGGTCAGCCTCTTCAGAGACATTCGACACCAGAAACAAACCGGAAAGATTTCAAAACAGAAACATAAAGTAAGCAGTTGTAGAGTTTTAGACTGTAATCATGTCGCAGTACAGATGTATAGTCTGACTGAACGTGGAATACGGCTTCCTGCAGCCTCACAGGGAACATTGTAAAGCTATATGATCACTTCCTGAGCTTCCTTCAGACTCAAGTGCGACTGAAATGTGTGGCTAACTCTTATTTGTAATGTGGATTAACCTGTAGAAAATGTTCTAGATTGATTGTTTAAGACTTGTTTAAGGCACATGTGCATTAAGTCTTCAAATCCCTTGTTTGTCCAAACCAAGGATCCAAAAATAGAGGTACTACATTTTCAATGTAATACAAAGAAAATAAGAAGCTGGAACTGAATGATTTACATATCATCTGGATTTTTTTCAGTTTATAACTGGAGAAAGTCTTCTGTTAAATAATGCAGATCAACTTCATACTGCTTCAATCTTTAAGAGGAATGTTCTGAGAATGTAAACTCAGTGTGTCTTTGAAGGCTCTCAGTCATCCAGGTCATGGTTATTCAAAGTTAAATCCTAACTGGACCTCATCCAGACTTGATGTCTTCAATCTTGTGTTTGGTGTAATCCTCCAGGTATTTAACTGAGCTGTCATATCAAAGACCTAAAACTGTTGGTGTATTGATGAAGAAGTTGATCGATAGATGATGAGCTGCAGAAGAACCATAAATTGTTGAAGTCATATCTCAGTAAAAATGTTCCAGTTTGTACACAGTGAGGGATTTGTTCCTTTGTTTATCCTGAGTGATAATTAACTGATAATACTATATTTTATATTTTGATGATGACCAAAGCAGACTGTAAAATATATGTTTTCAAAAGTGTTAAGAACTTATTCTAAGAACATTTTTGACATTTTACTCTGAATAATGAGCCGTTAATTCAAGAAAATATTTTGCACCTAGTGATGGAATAATGTTAGTTGCAGGTGTAGTGCAAGCTAAAGAAAAGCAGCAAACAATGTCTCTCAAAAGACTTGAGCCTGGGTGTTTCTACTTTATAGTTGTTATTTAAATTGTTGCGGATTGTTCCTTTTAAAAGTCTCCTTTGTCATTTTTTGTATGTTGTGAAACAAGTATAGATTTGCTGCTGCCTTTGAGGGTTGGTGTTCAAAACAAGTTGTTTGACCTCTCGTAGCTCGTTCATTTTTTACTGTCTTTCTGTCGTTAAACGATCCAGGGCTCCACAAGTGGTTTTCATGTGTGTCAAAGGTTGATGCTGGGTGTGTGGTGGGATATTTTTTACTGACTTTGCAGATTGTAATAACGTGTAAACTTCTGCTGCACATTCTGTTCCTTCAGGTTAAATGTATCTGTTTCCAACTGAAATAATCCAAATCCAGAGAAAACATTTCTTTATAACCTGCTTTATCCCGATACATGACATAAGCATATAAGCTACTAGATGTAGATAATAGATAATATGTAAATAATGTAACTTGTTCTCTGTTTTTGTGTCCTCAGGCGGGCAGCGATGGTCAGAGCATCGGGAACTGTCCATTCTCGCAGCGTCTCTTCATGGTGCTGTGGCTGAAAGGAGTCACGTTTGATGTGACCACAGTGGATATGAAGAGGTGAGGGCGTCACACGTGCATGCTGCAGGTTTATTTAAACACAGTAAAGACATGTTTAATGTTTGAATGTCTCTGAATGTGCTGTGAAGGAAAATTTCAGTCAGATATTTAGAGTGAACGATACAAAGCCGCTCTGGCATCGATGTTAGCTGCAGGCATGAGTAATATCCTGTGGTTTATGGGTTTTTTTTTCATTTTCCTCTTTCTCTTCCATCTCACTCGTTCTTTTAAATCATCTGCCTCTTTTTTTTCTTCCCCTGATTATTATTTTCTTTTTTTTCCACCAACCTTCAGGAAGCCGGACATCTTGAAGGACCTGGCTCCGGGTGCCCAGCCTCCCTTCCTGTTGTACGGCAGCGAGGTGAAAACAGACACCAACAAGATCGAGGAGTTCCTGGAGGAAAACCTTTCTCCTCCGAGGTAATCTCCACACCCATCTGTTAAACAAATCCTCTGTTTGTTTTACAGCGCTGGACATGTTTAGCTCTGTCAACAGAATATGAATCAGCATCTTTAGTTCTCAGTTATGAGGAATTAATGCTTTTCTGTTCCTTAAGTGATTCACTATGATCACTATGATCTTCCTTTTTCAGTCCTCAGCATCACTGGATCAATCAGGGATAAACTAGTTGTTTAAACAATGAGCAGAGTAATCATAAAAGGCAGGCCTGATTGAATGGCCTGTCTTTTATTGTGAGTATATATACTGTGAGTCTTTTTTGTCTATGTGTCTGTTTCTTCAGATATCCTCGTCTGGCTGCTCGTAACCCAGAGTCCAACACAGCAGGCATGGATGTTTTCTCCAAATTCTCTGCTTATGTCAAGAACTCAAACCCTCAGAGCAATGAAAGTGAGTGAGTCTATTATTTAAACATTAGAAGTATGATGTATTCAGATAACTGAGGTCCTTGTTTTGTAGATTTTGAACAGGCCCTTCTTTTATTTTTGGGATGTTGTTCCTCTAAGAAGTACAGCAGAGTTCCGTCTCAGTGTCTCTGTTGGACAAACAGCAGGGAGCGTCTGTGTTAATAACATCAGCCTGAGATTTTCAGGTCACCTGCTGCTCTTAGTTTAGGTTGATCTGATTGGAAATGTCACGATTGGGTGAAAAACTGCCTGATTTGTCTAATTTTCATTAGCATCATTTAAGGGTAGATGTATTTGCTGTCAGGGGAAACACACCCTCCTTTAATCTTTGGTTACTCACAGTATTTGAATGTTTTCTGTGTGTGTTCAGATCTAGAGAAAGGCCTGCTGAAGGCTCTGAAGAAGCTCGATGACTACCTCGGCTCCCCACTTCCTGACGAGATCGACGAGAATAGCGCAGATGATGTCACTTCCTCGTCCCGCCCCTTCCTGGACGGCCAAGATCTCACTCTGGCTGACTGCAACTTGCTGCCTAAGCTCCACATTGTGAAGGTAATCTTCAGTTTCAAGCTGTGCAGCACGAAAAGAGTTTAAATCCACGTTTTTGTCTTAATCTGGAGATTTCTGTCCTCTTTTTTTCCCTCCCTCACAGGTGGTGTGTTTAAAGTACAGAAACTTCAGCATCCCTCAGTCTCTGTCGAACCTGTGGAGGTACCTGAACGCAGCGTACGCCAGGGAGGAGTTTTCCTCCACCTGCCCTATCGACGATGAGATCCACCTTGCCTACTCCTCTGTAGCAAAAGCTCTCAAGTAGGAGGATGAAAGGATGCACCAACAGGACAACAAGCAAAAGCACAAACACACATTTACTCACCTGTAAACAAGCAGCATGGTCTACCTGTTTCTCAAGAGGCTTAATTTAACTGTTAATGCTTTGCTGCAGCTTTAACTGAGGCAACAATCTGTTTTGCTGTCATGAAACTTTACCCTGAAGTTTTCTTTAGAGATTTTCCTCTCAGTTTTCCCTCTTAGAGGAAGTGTTTTGTTTGCCACGTGGATTAGTTTACATCAGGAGCAAAACAAGGAAGTACAAGAGTCAGATAAGCTGATGCAAAAACAAACACATGCATAGAAAAAAAGTCAACTGCAGCTAAATATATTTCGCTTACAAGATCTCTGGGACAGTCATGAACTCTCTGGATAACTTGTTGATCACGCTGCTTGCAGGCTCATACACAGACTCACACTCACTGTACAGGTCTCATACTTAAAACTGCCTACCAGATCACACTTCTGCGTGTACTGTGAAACCCTCTCATGAGCTGATTCATCTCATTTCACTTTTGGTGTCAAGGAAACAGGTTGTTTTTTTTATCAGAAACATGCACGCCAACTCCAGCTCACCTGCCAAAGTGTCTTTTGTGGTTTGGATGCTTAAGAGTAATTATTTCAACACAGAAGGAACGAAGCCTTTAACACTTTAAGATAGCTAGAGTTTTTATGAAACATGTATTAACGTTCAGAAACGTGAACTTCTTCAGAGGGGAGGGCAGACTCAAGGCAGCAAACAGTCACAGTAACAGGAAACGGTTTCAATAGACCTGGGCTTCCCCTTTTCTGTGTTCCCTCAGCAGGCGTGACGGATTATTCAAGATTACAGAGCTTGTTGTTGATCCGCTAAAGGGGCACTTTTCCAAAATGTCGGGTTTTTTTCTATCTGACACAGATGAATGATTTTTTTGGGAGGAAGATAACCGGTTGTGAGTGTATTAAATGTGCTGTAGACTTAAAGAGAAAAGGCTGTTGTTGTCTAATCAACAGCATGGCGCTCTTGATGCCTTCACCAGCAGCTCACGGCACGTGGCCTGTTCTCACACAAGTAAAAAAAAAGAACAGGAAGTTATATATGGACATGCGCAGTTTTTAAAATACAAGTAGCACTCGCAGCTTTGGACTGCAGACTGTTAAATAATCTTTAAATAATTTTCTTCATTTTTTCTTTTTGTCAACAAAGACCAAAACCCACATTTCATTACGTGTTTACTTTAGAAGTTATTCTACTTGGTATGTCTGTGAAACTCGGCTCTACACCAGTTCTGATGACATGAACCTGAAAAAAGGGGGTTGCACTAAGACATTATTCTGTCTTAATGCAAAGTTTTATTTTTCCAAACTAAGTCATAACTTCTGGGACTTTTGCAGCTGCAGAATAATACATATTTTATACCCTAATGTGTGTGTTAACAGAAAAGGGGTGATGCATTTGGGAAATGTTAAAGAAAATGCTCAGTGCCTACATTAAACACGTTGTACAGTGCAGTTTCACACCAGTATTAATACCAGTTTCAGAGGTGTGGCACTTCCCTGATTACCAACACAGAAGCCAAGACAACTGGATAAAAAAGAATGACTTTCACATGTGCATTTTTCAATTATTACTATGCAAGATTGTGCACAAGCTTCCTCCTCTCATCAAACACCTTTTTAAAGTATGTAAAGCAGTATCTGTTTGCTCAGCCGTGATGCTCTGCCAGTTGAGCTTGCAGACAGTGCATGGTAACATTAAGAGATGAGTTAGAGTATACTGTTGTTACATTGTTTCCAATATATGCTCACTAAAATCTGTTTCATGTCAACACATTTTGAAAATATGTGCCTGTGCCGATATCTGTGTAATCCAGTATCGACCTGAAAGTATCGGCTGCCTGATACATCAGTCAAACTTCGTACTGTGTATCCATACTTGGTTACTCAGGCTGTACCTATTAGCAGGGTACAGCAATAATGGTCTTTTGAATCTGTTGACAACAAGAAAAAATCATGTTCCCTTATTTAGATCTGTTATATTTCATTATAAACCCTCTACTTTTGCAGTCGGTCCTCTAGCTGTCACATTTTGGATTTAGAGGTCTGAAATTCCCGTTAAAGTGACTTGAAGTTGAACTAGGACTCATAAACTCCTTTGACTGTAGTCGCAGCTTGTGTAGAGGATTTAATTACATCAAGGCATGTCCAAAATCATAGAGCTCATCTGTTTAGCTTTAGCCTTTTCTTCAGCAGGATTTGGTAGAACCAACTATTTTTCTGAGCTCAAAGTAGCCTCATTTTGTTTGCGTCCTGTCTTTTAGGTCTGGATTTAGATCTTCGAAGGGAATTACACCCAAGTGCAATTAACACTGATTGAAAAAGACAATGTTGTATAAAACTTTGACTGTGTTAAAGAATCAGCGTGACCACAGTTTTTTTTTTTTTTTACTCCATTTGAAGTTTGCATGTTAAATCCCTCCTTGGTGAAGCGCTGGGTTTGATAGTAGACGTGTTGATCTAAGAGATGACACTGCTTATTTGACTTGACTGAATTGTTGTGGATCTGTTTTTCTAAACATATAAAGGGATTGTGTCTGAATAATTTCAGTTCTGATGTATTTTAGTATTCCTTCTCTACAAACGTGGGAGAGTTTTTCACTTTTTACCGTAGGATTTCATACATTTTCAGGGACTTTTAACTTTTATATATACTCATATTTTACTCTTAATTGTTTTAACATCACTATTTTTAACATTTTTTAATTATAATTATTTTTTGTTGATGTATTTTCCATATTACAATTTTCCCATTGGTCTCTTCCACCACAAATTTCCCCCTAAAACATTCAAGCCTTTTCTTTGTCTGTTTTTTCATCATGCTCTCTGCCATGTAGTCAAATGCAGTTGCACTTAAAAGTCCACAGCATCAAACCAGTGGTGTGGACACTAATGCAGTAGTATACACCAACATGAAGACAATCAAACTAATAGCACAGCTGAAATGTATTTTGTACTTTGAAGCTCTTACAAAGACACATGTATTCATATTTTAATAAAAGAATCTTCATAATAAATCAACACTGACAGGCGTCTTTATTCAGCTGTTTCAATTATATTAAAGGTAATAACAACATGGTGCAAACTACATATTTTCTAGTTTACACAAAGCTTGGATGGTTATGCAGAAAATCTTGTTGTCCAGTGGGTTATTTAAAAAAAATAGCATTCTTAGTAATAAGCAGAACTGAGATTAGCTCAATTAAAAACAGTATTTAACATTTCAATGTTTGGATTATTTTGAATTTGGATTTTTCATCCAACCTACTCACATTTTATGCTGAAATTTGAACTAGTTGTGAACATCTCTGAGTAAGGTACCTAAAGTCTCTAGAAATAGTATGGGAGGTCGAGCCTTCAGCTATCAGGCACCTCTCCTTTGGAATCATCTACCAGTCAGGGTCCGGGAGGCAGACACCCTCTCTACTTTTAAGAGCAGGCTTCAAACTTTCCTTTTTAATAAAGCTGATAGTTAGAGCTGACTCAGGCTTGGACCAGTTCTTAGTTATGCTGCTATAGGCTTAGAGTGCCGGGGGAACTGACACACTGGGATCCTATCTTTCCCTCTCTCTCCTCTGTCTGCCTGTCCTATTAAAGTTACTAACCATAGACCTTTCTGGAGTCCCTGAGCTCCCTTGTCTCGTAGGTTGCTGCTGTAGACGGCCTGCTGCTGTGGACATGCCAGACTCCAGCTGCAAGAACTATTATTATCTGTTTCACCACTATCATCTCTCACTCTTCATCACCCTATATCCCTCTTTCCAACCCTAACACAGTCTCAGCAGATGTCTGTCTAACATGAGTCTGGTTCTGCTCGAGGTTTCTGCCTGTTAAAGGAAGTTTGTCCTTGCTGCTATAACTTGCTAAATGCTGCAAAGTGCTCTACTCATGGTGGAATAAGATGAGATCAGAAATTAACTTCTGGACCTGAACTTGCGAGATAACAAGCCTGAGGGTTTTTGTAATGTACCGCTCAATTAAGGAAGATCATTTATGTGATGTGAAAAAGCTCCAGAGCAGTGACTCAGTTGACTTTCAGGTGAGATTTGTTTTGTCAGTTCTATTTCCTAAAGTAAACAATGAACTATGAACTCACTCACAGGCTCAGAAAATGAAATTATCTACAAGGCTATGATGATTCTTCTGTACAGGTAAAAAACATGTGATGAGATCAAAAGCACCAGGAGCCACCTCCATAGACTGTGGGATGAGATCTCAAAAGGTTGGGTGACATTTTAAGCAAACTTAAATGTGATCATCTACATTTTCAGTATAACTGAGCAAACTCTTATCTTCCGATGGAGACCATTTGATAAGAGTGAAAGCTACAGAACAGCCATGAAATACACACAAAGGTAAGATTGTATTTTAACAAAAGATACTTGACGCTTTTTACTGTGTAATATATAATAATACTAATGATAAAACATATATTTTTACTGATCAACTTTGGGCCTCATTGAAAAGATAAGTGGATGCTAGATGTATGAATGACAAATATCAGAATGCACATAAGCCCCCAAGAAATCCGTTAAGTAGTATTGCAAATACCAGTGCTGCCACAAGGACATGTTCCCTGTTAATTAAAGGAAAACAGGAAAAAAAAAACACACTTTTTAAACACTGGTTCGTGGGTGCACCTCTTTTCCAGGTGTGTAGTCTGATGTTACCTCCTCCCTGACCCTCCCTGTGGTGTTCAGGACAGCAGCAGAGTGAGTGCAGGCAGCAGGCAGAGAACCACTCCCCCCCAGCTGAGGGCAGCAGTGGTCATGGCTCCGTTACACAGGTCTGTGTCACAGCACACGTTGGTGTAGTTGAAGTAAAGGCCTGCGGCAAACTTCTGTCCAGTCACACCGCACTGAGAGGGGATCGCACAGCTCTTCTCGTACATCGTCATCTGTAGGGCACCTGAGAGAAAAGAGACGGAGGAGTTAAGGGAGGCAAAGAAAAGACATAATAACTAGAAAACTAATTAGAACTTTAAACCAGAAATTACATTGGATAAGGTGGGATGGTATCACATTTGAAGACTAGGCATACATGTATTGGTTTAAAATGTTGCTTTATTAGTTTAAGTTTGTCTTTCTGACATTAGCCAGCCTTGAAAGTATTTTTAAACTTGCTTCAATCTACTGATTACCTGTGTTTTGAAGTAAATAAGTAGAAAGCAAAGAATGAGTGGAGAATAAAAGAGATAATATATAACACCATCAGTCCAGGAACTCAAAAAGCCAGTTTGGAAATGTTAGTAAATGTCTTACACGTGAGACAATCCCTGTTAATGATTCATCACTACATTCAAATACCTTTCATTTCTCAGTATATTAATATCTATATTTTCATTTGAATTATATGGTTTCATTCCTTATATGTTTCCTTCTTTAAGTCATTGGAAACTTACATGTAACAAACCAAGGGTTCAGGAATTGGAAGGAAAACTACATTTTTACTTCTCCTGACCTCTATCTCATCTTAATGAGTGGCTGACTTCTTTTAAGTGAGATGGTTAATCTTCCGCAGCTCTGATACTGAAAGCTTTAAGTGTATATTATGAATATTGGTCTATAAATATCACCATTCCACTTATAAAAAATAGCTATTTCCAAATTTACTCTGGATTTGAAAATATGAGGACTCTTTTGGTTTGAATATTAGAAACCTGATACTTGTAGCATGTATCACATAACTTAATATGGACATAATGTAATAACAAGAGTTATAGCAGAATAAAATCAGACTGATGGTTTCAGAGTAACACACTTGATGTTACAAATGTGGCTTCCAATCTATTCATCCAGTCCCAAACCAATTAGTTGGGCTCTATTATTTAAACTTTACTGACAATTTTTGTGGCTTTTTTAAAGATGGAAAATTTGATTGCTTGTCTAATGTGTAATTCCCCAGACTGACCCACTACTATTGATGTGGGAACATGAAGGGAACAGTACAAGGACTGTAATGATTATTCTGGAAAATCCTCAATTTGATACTATGACATGATTGGCAATGAATGCATCTGTAATGTTGTTTACAGCGTCATTTATTACCTACTACCACAAACTCAATTTCAGACCCTCTTCCCAGTTTAGCCTCATGATCTTTAATCACATCATATGTCTTTAACCTAAGTGTGCATACAAAGGTGGGGAAGCATCGAATGATTTCTGGGTCTTGTGGTTGAGGGGAAAAAAAGGAGGGAGAACAGGAACTCACATGATACTCAAATTGAAAACTGCTCGAACGTGTACGTGTTGAGGTGCATATACAAAAGGAAGGCTTCTGATTAGACACAGTGAACGTTTGGTCCCACCCATATTTCTATTTTTAGAGATAATTTGATGGCATCACAGTCAATAGAGATCTGACAACCAGCCTGATGAGAAAAGATGCTGCCATCTCATCTCATGACTCACCTCTTTTTGATAACTTTCTTGGCTTTGAAGCATCATCTTGATAACTTTGCTAGTTTAAACCAGTTGTTCTCTCATAATTTTTTTTAGATTTAAGAGTTTTCTCTATTTCATGGGCAAAATAATGCAGATGATTTGATGAACCTGCCTCTCAAAGGAGGCTGAATATACAGGATTTGAAACGAAACAGTGTCTGTAAGATTTGAACTGCTTCAGGAGCGTTTGGCTTGTATATGTTGAGTGGTACAGGAGTCTTAACTACAGAAGGGAGTTCAGTTTTTACTCTCTTCTTCAGATGGGATGGAAACAGCCTTAATCTAAAGATAAAAGTCCACTGTTTGTTCATTAATCAATGTTTTTTTCTTATCTTTAGTTGCTTGAGAACAAAGCAATAAAAAACAACACTGTCCTAATACATGAATAAAGAGTGCACTGTGCTAAACATTTATCAAATGCGTTCTGGAAAATGTTGCTGTACAATGAGGCTTTGTCTGCCAATTTGCGGCCGTAATGCCCTAGATTCTCGGAAAAATAATCTCATCTACAGACACAGAAATAAACTCGTTCTTCGGGAGAGGGAGAGAGAGAGGGAGAGAGGGAAAGAGCTCAGTGTCTCACCCCGTTTCCCCATGGCGGTACTGGACAGGCAGCGTTGCCCAGCTGGACACTCCTGGGGGAACTTAAAGCACTCCAGAGGAGAGACAGCGGGAAACACACAGGTGTAACACCGCAAACAGGCTGAGGACGACAACAGGGAAAATATCAATGTTCATTTACTTACTTAGAAACCCAGCTGTTGTCACACAAAAAAGACAATCCATAATGTTGACAGAACAAAATGTGGTTAAATAAGAGAAATAAACTGTTCCTTTATAGACATAACAAGGAATATTCAACTTAAAAGTAAACGTATGAGGAAAATAATTTATTTGACTGGCAGAAATATGACATATGTATATTAAACCGCCCAATAGAACCATTGCAGTGAGAAGTAACCCAACCCACCACCACCACTTAAAAATCAACACTCATATACCAAACATCACATGCAGCCTAAACTGCTTCCTGTCCTAAAAATCTTGATTTCTTATGTCATACATCTGTCCCTGTGAACAGTCAAGCATATTTACTTTGCAGAATCACTGTTACAGTACATCATGTGTTGCACAGCTCAAATGAAGTGCAACATATGACATTAGACGGTGTAGTTGTACAAATAAAAGGATCCCAGGGTGTTGATTTGATGTGTAAGATTTGCTCCTTTTGGTTCTGGCTGGATTTTGGTGATTAAAGCAGAAGAAAACTTACTTTACTATATGTCCTTCTTACCTGTCAGAGGCAGACAACAGAGGAGCACAATCAGGAGTTGTGAGTGAGACATGATGCTTCCAGTAAAAAGTCCTCAGGTTGATTTCAAGCAAAATTCCCTCTTGAGACTTCTCACAGTAACCGCTGCAGGTTAATCCAACACGTCCCCCAACTCACTCATGAATGATATTGCTCCTTGTAGTATAATACTCAGCACTCTTTGCTTTTTCTTCAGGTCACTCTTGTGCTTCTTTTCTAGGATTTGTAGTAGATCTAGTTTGAATTCCAACAGTACTCTGTCATGGTCTCCTCCCTAAAACTTCCAATTTGATTTGGAGAGTTAATAGTGAGCAGCTGACATGGTGAAGACGGGCTGTGAGTCAGATTATTATCGACTATTTACTTGGTATTTATCTATTTTTTGTGTTCACTGACCTCTTAACAACAACTTAATATTAATAAATTATTTAAAACAACAGATAACTATTAAAGGACAGTGGGAGACGAAGTAAAAAGTAATGGTTTGTGGTACAGTACGATGTGATACGGTACTGTACGGGCCAATATGATATGATGGAATACAATCAGCATGATATAATACAGTATGATATAAATGATGAAAGACAATACAGTTGTATCAATGTAATGCTTTCCCTCTGTCTCTTATTCTCCTCTATCCCTCTTTCCAGTCCCAACTCGGTTGAGGCAGATGGCTGTCTAACATGAATCTGTTTCTGCCTGAGGTTTCTGCCTGTTAAAAGGAAGTTTTTCCTTGCCACTGTAACTTGCTAAATATTGCGATGTGCAATGCTCATGGTGGATTAAGGTGGGGTAAGACTGAGTCTTACCCTGTCTTGAAGTTGGGTCTCTGTTCATAATTTAACATAGAGTACGGTCTAGACCTATGTTTGTAAAAGCGTCTTGAGATAATGTTTGTTGTGATTTGGCGCTATACAAATAAAGATTGATTGATTGATTGATTATAGTGTGCTGCTATAAGATGTGCTGCTATATGAATACAATGTGATGCTATAGGCTGCAATACAAAACGTGAAGATTTCATACAATTTGATGTGATAGGGTATGATGCGATGGAATGCGATCCAATCTGATAAGATATGATACTATACAATAATATACAATTTGATACAATACGACAATACAATACGGTACGCTATGATACAATACAATACAATTAATTGTTTCCATAAGGAAAAAGTAAGTGTTTATGTTGTTGTTAAAGAGCTTGTTATTACAACCTCTGATCTTTACATAGAGGTAGTCAAGTAAAAGATTAATTTATAACTTTTGATTGGGTTTGTTGCTCTGAAAATATTATTTCTGGGCAGTAAGGTTTTATTATTGTGTGTTTCACAAATAAGGCTGAGAATGAAACAAGTAAATAGACGTTAAGACGTTGCAAAGCTCCTTATCTTATACATTTATCATTATAAATGATAAAAATTGATAGCTTTATGGCAGAAATATGATTGAAACTGCACTGCAGTTTTATGTCTTGACTTTTTCATTTGTCTTTGTGTGTATTAAGAGTAAAACTATCATTTTTAAGACCTACATTGGATGTATAAATATTTAAATTTACTACATTAACCACTTTGTCTTAATTTTTGATTGTTTAATACTTTCTTATTTGACCAAATAATGAGTCAAATAGTGAATTTGTGATAAAGAAAATAAATAAATAAATAAAATTTATGCACACTAAAGTGAACCTCGACTCTTACAGGGTTAAAATATCGTTTGGACTGTGATGCAGACAGATGTGTTTGTAACAGTAATTGTTAAATGAACAGATCGAATGTAACATTTGGGTTTTTTTTCTAAATACTCAGAAAATGGTAGAAGGTTTGATGGTGCCGGGGGAACTCCCGTGATATTTGTCTTGCTACATTTCTGACAAAAATCTCGATCTCTCTGTTTTTGAGTACGTTGACAGTCGTTTATGGCTGAGATATCAGCTAAAAAGGTCCTATAGGAAGCTAGGCCAATAGTTAGAAAGAACAGACAGCTTTACAGTCAGCAAAGTGTGGAAAGAGTCAGCATCAGAGATAGAGAAAGAACAAGAGAGAGAGAGAGAGAGAGAGAGAGAGAGAGAGAGAGAGAGAGAGAGAGAGAGAGAGAGAGAGAGCATGAGGGACAGCGAGGCAGTGAGTTAGAGAGTTTAACTGAATTATCCTTTAGGGCGTAATAGGAGCCATGAGGGCAGCATGCAGGACGGTCTGCTGACAGCAGTCTTGTGATGGAGTGAGCCAAGCTGGCTCAGGCTGAATAAGCTGTTCACCAGTTCATTAATTTCACACAGCCAGCTGTATGAAAAGTCTCCTAAAACTTCTGCTGTGTTCAGACAAACTGTTTGTAAAGACCCTTTTACTGAATTTGTTGATATAATTGATGTCTTTCTGGATGATGCATTGTTTGCAAAAAAGAACTGTGGCTGCTGCAAGGAGAAAATATTGATTACAAGCATTTATTACCTTCTTTGAAGTGTGCTTAAAAAGATGGATTTTTGAATAGAGTTTGGTCCAACTAGAGGAAAATATCACAACTGGTTTCTTTGTTGTAAATGAACAGATTCTGTTTTAACGTTGTGTTGATTTTATATATATTTTTCTTTTTATATAATTATAATATAATTTATAATTGCTCGACCTTCTTATTTTTAAGAGCTTCCACTAGCAGATTTCTCTTTAGTTTAAATGTATAATCCAATCCCACAAATAAAATGTTAAACATTTCTGTGACCTCAAGATGTTATAACTCTGTACTACTCCTTTGTATGAGCTCAAAAAAAAATAGTTTCATGGCTCAATGTCATTCACTCTAACTTTTCGAGGTTTAGCTCTCATACATTTATCATAAAAACTGTCCCATGGATGAAAATAAAATGATGAGTGGACTCTAAGGACAAAAGTTTGCTGAATGTTATTTGTCGAGGAGTGCAGGAGACAGACAAACACAGTGTGGTAAACCTGCTGATACGACTTGGATGTTTTGTGTGCTGGCTGAAGGCTCTCTGTGGACAGATGGTGTTCTTTAATCCTGTCTGTGCCCTCTACCTCCCATCCTCCACCCCACCCTCCTCCATCGCTCTACAACAACATCAACCTCATATTTACTGTCTGTTTTAATTCCTCCATGCACAGAAACACTGAGAGATATTCAGTCTTTCTCTCTCTCTCCCCTAAAAGCCTCCTCTTACTCTGTCACTGATGAACAACCCTGGCTGCAGTAACTCAGTCTAGTCAGTAGAAGGGAATATTGTGCTGCTTCACAAGTCCAAGTGTTTACAGTCATAGCCAGCTGTTACCCAGGATTTGTTTATGCATGTTTACATACCTGCTTCAATTATCAGGAATTCTTGAGAGTAAAACAATTTATAAGTTTGCTGTGTCAAACTAAAGAGCTTCTGCTAAGGGAACCTGCTTATGCAACAGTCACAACAATCACAACTAAAATCATTTGACCCACATTTCAGGAAAAGCCAGATTATTGTCTGTCGTGCCTCGCAGCCAAAATCAGTTATGGCTCTATAATTTAGCATAAAAGGCTTTCTGATCTATAGTGATTTTGAGTAGATTGAAAGCTAAGGACACTATAACTGGTATCCATTTGAAATAAATCAACTAAACATTCACTCGATTCCCAGCAGATGGTCCAGGTTTATGTCTTAGAGGAAGATACAGGCATACAGGCAGGTTGTCTCTTACACTGACCTTTCATAAACAATTCATCAGGATTAGGTAGAGAGTATTGGTTCCTAATCCAAACCTCATGGAAATACTTAAATCCATCATTAAATCAGTGTCTGAGTACAAGGGCAGGGTTTCAGGCTCATGCATGGCAAAGAAGGGATTTGATTTTGGGGCAACAATGGATAACTTCAGTTAGGAATTCCCTATAAGTGAACTTAAATTAAACGTTTGGCTCTTTGTTTTTGGTCATGAAGTTGTCAACACTAGATTTGTCCATTAGGCCCTATACCGGAAAGTTACTGTAACTGTAAAGCTCAAGCTAAAAACAGAGTTAGCTGTATTGTTAAAGTTTAGCTCTCATGAAAAACACTCCTACTATTAATCCTGATATTAGAATTGAGTTCACAAACAAGCCAGTTTACTTTATTATCTTTATGTGGTGAAAAAATATGTGGATTGCCACAAGAGGAAAATCATTAAAGCTCTATGTAATTGTCTGTGGCATTCACATTTGATATTTCCAAGTCATTTAGTCATCATCACTATCATACAGTTTTCCAGACGCCCAAATGATGAACACCAATGAATTCAAAGAAGCCAACATTTTAGTTAGTGTCACTTTTTACTTTTATAGGTTAATAAAGGTAAAGTTAATCCAACTTTAATGTAATGTTGTAACAGAATATGAAAACATAAACCAGCTTTAATAACTTCTAGTCCTGCGAACAGTATTAGGCTCAAAGATTGGGCTCAAAGCTAAGAGCTGTTAGTCTAACTCTTATAGGACTTGAGATTCATTTTAATAGGATGTCAGCTTCATGTCTAAGTAAAAAATCTTTTCTAACAAGCTTCAAATACTTATACTCCTCCAGACTTCAACAGAAAATGTTCTATTAACAAAACTTTTGATAGTTTATTATTGTCAAAATCGATAACTTTGAGGTCTGTGTTTGTATTTCTATTGAAGGCCTTCACTACAGTGGCTATATGATGTGAGAAGTTAACGTCGGGTCTGGACAGGACGTGTGGGGGATGGTGTGTTGGGATGAAAGGGTGGAAGGGCTTTGTCAAATTCGCATAACTGAAGGAGAAAGACCGGAAAGGAGACCACTTGGCTTAAGAAAATAAGAGCATAATGGTTCCCAAATGATGTCTCTTGAAATGCTTTATTAAAAGGCTTTGTAAATTTACAAGTAAATTTACTGGAGTACTGTACTTAGATACATTTTTTGAGTATCTGTACTTTACTTGAGTATTATTTTTTGGGGGGAACTTATTACTTTTACTACATTCAGAAGACAATTATTGTACTCTTTACTCCACTACATTTCTATCAGTGCACTAGTTACTCACTACTTTTGCTTTGAAGTCAGCTCATGAATTTCCTCCTCTCTTCTTAAATCTGATCCCTAAGACAGTAAAATGTGTTTGTGTAGTTCTGTTTGTCTCAGTGGTTTAGTCATACCTGTATATCGTGCATGTCCACGATTGAATGTGGAGCAAACACAGAACTAATTTCACTCAGATCAGGCATTTCATTTAGAGGTGGTAATGATGGCTATAATTCTCCACCTGAGCACCCATGTCCATATCTTCAGCCCCGTGTTAGAGGTTTTTGAAATGAAGAATGATACGTATCGTTTGAAATGTTCTCCCTGTTTCCCACTCTGCTCAAACATACAAAAATTTACAGTCCAACCTGAGAAACAGTGTTGAGCTACATAACATTTGTTTCATTCCAGATGAACATTTCAAACTAAGTTGTCTGTGCTTGGAGAAACTTAGTTTCTGTTTTTATTCCATGGTATAGTTTTTAGAGATTTCAAGTAATGATTTCTAAATAAACATAATATAACAGAATGTACTCCTATGTATTCTTGACTGCATTTATGTATTGTAAAATACAACGTTTTGAGATATTTTAAGAAGTAATTTGAATACTTAAGTATTTTTAAAAGGAAGTACTTTAGTACTTTAACTCAAGTAATAATTTGACAGAGCAACTTTCACTTGTATTGGAGTAATATTTGACCTGCAGGATCTGTACTTTGACTTAAGTAATGAAACTGTGTACTTTGTCCACCACTGATAACTACACATCGAAAGACACGCACGGTTGAGGGTCTTATTTTGAAAGTCATAACAGGAAACGCGCACTTTAACAGTCGTCAATGTGGCATCTTGTCGCTCGTCGGCCGAGAGAGAGGCAGAGGGAAAAAAGGAGCGAGTGAGTAACGGGAACTGGGTCGGTTTGGGATATTAAATCACACTGAGGGAAACACAGCTTAGCACGGGAGTGGCTTCTCTTCACATAAGGGTGAGTAGAATCAAAGAAATGTATTTATTTGGTTTATTCTGTAACTTCTGGAGGCTGCTGGTGGTGATGGTTAGTTTCCTGTTTGAAAGATGTGGAACATCATATAAGTATTTGGGAAGGAGCGGTGAACTGCTGGGCGGTGCACTCCCCCTTACAAACACTCAAGATGTTTCATTTTTTTTGCATTGTTTCTGAATAACTTTGGACTACTTAGTTTGAATTTAGTGGGTGAAAGTTGAGAAGAAATATTGCAACAAATACGTGCAGAAAAAACAGCTGTTCCATTGGTATTTATTGCTGGGTGGTCCCCATGAACATAAAATGTATCTACTTTCATCTCAGTTAAATGGGATCTGCTAATTTAAAGTTGCAAATTCCTCTTTAAACTGCTATATTTGCTGCCTCATAACAAAATGAAAATCAAAGCTCAGCACTTGTTGCTCTATTTCTGAAGCATATTTCAGAAACATCCTGTGTGGAGGGGAACCTGGTCCCTCTCTGCAGCCTCACAGTGGGCGGCTCCTGTGAGTTACAGCAAAGATAAAAGGCCAATTGTCCCAAATCTCACCCACCGTCCAGACATGGAAAAGGCTTTGCAGCATCTTGCAGTTTTACCTTGAACAATGCAACTTTTGTCTACTTTCAGCTGTGCTATCTTTGTATGTTATTTCAACTGCCCTTGAACTTTAACCAGGCGTTCAAAAAGTTGTATTTCTCAATCATGTATTGAGATTAGGACACTTTCCTCCAGAACGAGACTGAGTGTGACAAGTCTCTCCTTAAACAGCGGCAGGTGCTGTTCTCTGACATGTCAGGGCCCCAGACGCTTTTCTTATGATGATAATTTTACTTTGAAAACTGTCAAATATTGTCTTTTGACTACACTTCTCAGAAATCATTGTCGAACCTTGCTGTTAACGTGTCCCCCTTTCTGTCTTAGCCTGCGATCATCCACCACTTCCTCTTGGTGTCTGCAGATGGAGGACCGACTTTAGGAGCACTAAAGAGGCAAAAAGAAAGAAATTAAGATGCTCCACTCTTTCCATTTGGATCCATTGCTCCTTCTCATCTTCCTTTAGATTTCAGCTACTCTTTTCACAAAACTAGACTGTTTAAAAGTTGCCTACACACATACTTATCTCTTTGTTACCTCTCTGGCATTGACAGTCTGTATTTGAGTAATGGCAAACATTTGCCCATATGGCAGCTTCACCCACGCCGTGGTACGAGGCATCCCAGAGACCTTTGGAAAAGCGGAGGTGGTAGACGGCCGGGAAAACGGGGACGTGTCTGTGGACCTGGCCAAAGCGCAACGTCAGTTTGGTTGCCTGACGGGAGCTCTGAGGCAGAAAGTGGGCCTGCAGCTGATTGAGATCCCCCCTGACCCCGAGCTGCCGGAGAGCTGGAGGATAGAGGATGTGGCAGTCATCCAGGGAGACACAGCACTCATCACCAGACCATACAAACATCAGAGACGCAGTGAGGTATCACAGAGGAGAGCAAAGTGGATAGCTTATTCAATTTCTCACCTTAATCCTCTGCTTTGTTTAATGCAGCCACAGGTTGCTGTTCATATCAGAATAAGAGTTACTTAATAAATATAGAACTGTAGGATCTTTGTTTTGAGTTTATTTGTATTGTGGTCTAAAGATCCCTGGTGTTAGTTATTGGTGCATTATGTGGCTGTTTGAACACATCTGAGACTTAAGGTGCTTTTCGACCACAGGAACTTTCCCTAGGAACTAGAGACTTATAGAGGAACCATCTGCTTTTCAACCACAGGTACTAAATTGAGTTCTGGGGTACTTAATCTTTACCTGAAAAACCCCTGCTTGAGGGGTAGTACTTTTCAAAGGTCCAGGAACTATTGGGGGCATAGTTGATTGGTAGAGTACCCGCAGTGTTTTTGTCAACAATAACATTACACACACCTGTGATTCACTTGATTTAATAGCTGTGTAACATTCGTCTTCTCTGAGCCTACCTCGAATGCATCACTGTGAGCTCCCGGTGTTACTGCATTAAGAGTGACCCTGCAAACTGGAGACCTTCATCTGAACAAGTCAGTGGTTGTCGAGTTTACAACAGCTGTTGAAAGACAGAAAGGAGTCCTCAGGAATGCATCCTAGTTTAAATTGGATTAAAATGTCAAAATATCCTCACCAGATCAGTATTTAATGATAATCCGAAGGTATTTGTGAGGGATGCATACGGCAGAAAGTCACCAATTAACATGGTCACTCTTTAAACCGAAACACTAGTTTATCTCTGCCACGGCTTTTTAAAAATCACTGAGCGTATCGCTGGACTTAAAATGGTTTTAAAGCTGTGTTGAAACGGCTTTGTTACTCGTGCTTGTCTCCTTTCAAGTGTAGATTCAGTAAATCTATTTGCAATAAAGCATGATCAAAAACACAAGATGACGAGATATGCCAACAGTCTAACTTTAGTGTGCTTATAATGAAGACGGCCTCTCTGTCTGCTTCTATGGTGTCATCTTTGTTGAATGGCCAACGTCTTTGTCTTGCTGTCCTCTGCTGTTCTGGCGCTGTACTGCAATTACTCTTTTTTTCTCCATACATCACTGGCCTGATTTGCATAATCCCCACCGGACTTCAGGCCTCTGTGACAACGCCGTCAAAAATCAGGCAGAGGAACCATTTAGTTCCTAAAGGAGAGTTGTAGTTTTTTGGTGGAAAAGCACCTTTTTAGAGTAGAGCACATAGAACAAGTGTTTTTAAAATCAAGAGATGACCCAACATCTGTTCACATTATTATGGGATCCCATTTTAATCTGGTTTTGATTAAATCTTATTAAAAGTCTTTTTAAGGAAACCTGTTGGAGACAACTTTGAATTATTCCAAAGATCCTGATCCGTTTAGAGAAATGTTGCAGATGTTCCTGAATGCACCATCAAGGAAAACTTTTCGACGAGTGTCAGCAAGACTCAAACAAATAGCAAGATTTAAATATTTTATATATTTTATCCTCTTTTTCTAGGGGCTGATAATCAAGAGAAATGTGTATCTGCACTGTAAACACCTTGACAAGTCTACAGTGACTGTGCTTCTTTCTTCCCAGGCGGAGGCAGTGAGGAGGGTGATGTCAGAGCTTAACCTGACTGTGGTGGAGATGGGATCCAATGAGGCTGACTCTGGAGGGGCCACGCTGGAGGGCAGCGACGTCCTCTTCACAGGGAGAGAGTTCTTCGTCGGCCTGTCCTCCAACACCAACCGCAGTGGGGCTGAAGTGCTGGCGGATACATTTAGGGTAAGACACACGAAATCAAGTTGATGCAGTGACATGAGGTACTATTTCTCTTGGGTGCTCCATACCACTGCAAGTTTTTTTCATTTCTTTATTTTCATTAACAAATCGAATCATTTTAAGATGCTTCCACAAAAAGAAAGAAATAATCAATATTTCGATTTTGTAGCCAGAGCAACAAAGACAACCAAAGTGCAAAGGTGCTTTCAGTAAAGTGACCCAGCTGCCAAAGTGAGCAGGTGGCACTTTGCTGCATTGCATTTAGGGAATTGTAGTGTGTAAACTGTGATGAATGAGGCTGTTTTATTGACGAAACAATGAAGAACACACAGCGGGGCCCCCTCTGACTCCACTCGACACACCCATTAGTATTGATTTCCTTGTCCTTTCTTAAGTGCATTATACACACTCATGCCTTTCTCTACACACTTGCATTAACTTGTGTGTGTGTTTCTGTATGAATTAGTGTGAGTGGGAAGGGGTCGTGTGGTCAGAAGATCAGACAATGTACAGTGTGTCTTAGGTTACAAAATTGTCACACTGCTTTTAACCACCATTCATAAAATTTGGCTGTTTCACACAAACTCTGGGCAGAAAGAAGTCCAAGAACACTCGTGCAGATGCCCATATTGTAACATGTGCTGCGATAAATAACACAACTGACATCTTCAATACTGTTACTTTAACGTCACACAGGATTTGATCTTGAGAGTACAATGTTCATCAGCTTTGGTTGGAGTCTTGTGGTCTTGTAAAGCCTCTCTTTCTAAAACTATGTCACCACAAGTTGTACAAATCTCTGCAACAGTCACACACATTCAGACAAAGAGACAGCAGCTGCATGACTGCTTCTGATCCCTGAGAGCGAACTCCAGAATCACCCTGCAGGCCGCTTTGTGCCGAGCTACATGTGATAAAAGTCTGACACTGTGCTGTTAGTAACGCTCAAGCTTTTCCTTTTAATGTTGCTGAGTAAAAACGTTTAAGATGACCACTGCTGGACTAGATAAGGAATGCTGTTGGCGAACATTTACGCCTCCATCTGTTCAGGACTTTGCTGTGTCCACTGTTCCTGTCTGTGGTGGAGCTCGACTGAAGAACATCTGCTCCATGGGGGGACCAGATACAATCATCATCAACAACAGCGAGGGAGCCAAGAAGACACTGAGGGTATGTTTGTTTGTGTACAGCTTTAACCAATACTGCATCATCACATTTTAGTTCTCTAAGTATGAGAAGATCAGGTATTAACCAGATTCTTTAGTTACTAAAAGTCAGCTCTTGTTATCTTTGAGCTGTCTGTGTTATCCTCTCTGTATCCTCAGATGACCTGCTCATACTGAGGCTTCCTAACTGCTGAGGTCATTCTAATAACAGCATTAATGTCTCCTTTGAGTCTGTGTAATGCTGGGAGTGGTTGTTCGAAATGTGTGTATGTGTGGAACAATAAGGGTGGCGCACAGTAACATTCATGGCCTCTGTGTGTGCGTGTGTGTGTGTGTGTGCGTGTGTGTGTGTGTGTGTGTGTGTGTGTGTGTGTGTGTGTGTGTGTGTGTGTATGTGTGTGTGTGTGTGTGTGTGTTGTCCCCAGATGATGGAACAGCTGACTGATCACCACTATGAAGTCCTGATTGTTCCTGAGGAATCAGCAGCAAACTGCGTCTACATCAGAGGTCCGTCCAGTCGGGACTTCCTGCTCCACCGGCCCGCAGAGGAATGTCCTGACAGCGTCTCTGTGAGTGCAGCTCAGGCTCTGGTTTTTATAACGAGCTGCTGTTTAAAAGAATTGTCACAGCTGGTCTAAAGCTGAAGGGCTCACAGACACATTGAATGAAGATGTTTAAAGAGGAGGCTATGGAAGGGAAGATGTCCTTCATTTTAGTCTCTGGTTAAAAAACACTGGGTCATACTCTCTCACATGTTAATTATATACAAATATAACGACACAGAAACTCTAGCTAATGGTCTCATTAACTGTTATTGGTTATATACAGCTGTTAAAATTATATGGGCTTTGTTCTACTATCAGTTGAAACATGTTACACTACTTTACTTCATTTTTAAATAATCAGCATCAGTCGATGTCTGTGCTCACAAGGCCGATTAAAAAATAAACAATGAATGTCTGCAGACACTACAAGCTGGAAGCTGTCGAGCAATGTTTAATCTTTAAATTTCCTCAGTCACCATCATCTTTTCTAAATAACTATATTTTTTCCATCCTTAATGACCGCATATCAAATCTAAAACAGGTACCGGCTAGTGTTGAATATCAAATCTGTTATGATGTATACAATATTGCAGTTTAATATTGCTCCTAAAGTAAATATCAGTCATGTTCCGAAATCTTAAATATAACCATAGACTGTATAATAAATGGACGTAGTATCCGTGACGTCACCAATCTGTTTCTAAAGCCCTGTTTTGAAGCCTATCATCAGCGGGAGCCATATTGAAACCTAACTTCTGTCAAGCTAGTGTGAGGTAAAAAGGTGGGCTTTGGGCCTCCTAGCTAACAGTTACAGTGTCCCCGCCTGTCAATCAAGTCAGCTGTGCCTCTTATTATGCAAAACTCGTAATCTTGATATTTTGCTTGACTGCTGAGCTATGACAACATTTATACCTGTACACTGTGTGCCAATAGAGAAATGAGCTATCCAGACTACACTTTGTTTTTTGTACCAGGCTGTAAACATGTTTATTTCTGCTGTAAAGATCGGCTTTTTTGAATTAGTGTGTATGTGGTTTCCGGTACTTCCAAAGCCAGCCTCAAGTGGACACTCAAGGAACTGCAGTTTTTAGCACTTCCGCATTGGCTTTCATTCTTGCCGGAGGTTGCCGCTTGAGTACTACCAATGTATCTATCTATTTTCTGAACAAGCTAAAGATCCATCTGAAACATGTTACTGGTTAAGTATATAAACTTGCAACGTGTGGGGGAATAAAGGAATTTCTTATTTTATCAAATGCAAAAAAACATCAACATATCATTGGCCATCAGAATCAGAATCAGAATCAGCTTTATTGGCCAGGTATGCTTGAACACACAAGGAATTTGACTTAGGTGAACTGTGCTCTCTATGTACAAGGCATAAGAATAAGAATAAGACCTACAAATAAAAATAAAATAAAAATAATAACAATAACATCAGCTATAAATACAAAAGAACAACAAATAGGCATGTACAGGCTAAAATAATATGATAAAAGTGCAGTGGTGAGTTGCAGAGGTAGTTTTACATTAAAAAAATAGTAGTTAAATAATAAAATAAATAGAAATATGTGAATTCTGCTTGGAGAATTGTTACATTGTATATTTACATGTATATTTACAGAGAGTATTTATCCGACAGGTATGACACTGTTATGGTTTAGTGTTCATCAGAGTGACAGCCAGGGGGAAGAAACTGTTCTTATGGCGGTTTGTTTTGGCGCACAGTGATCTGTAGCGCCTGCCGGAGGGGAGGAGTTTGAAGAATTTGTGTCAAGGGTGTGAGGGGTCAGCGGTGATGCTACCTGCCCGTTTCCTGGCCCTGGACAGGTACAAGTCCTGGATGGGGGGCAGGTCGACACCGATGATTTTTTCTGCAGTCCTTATAGTCCGTTGCAGTCTGTGTTTGTCTAGTTTGGTTGCAGATCCAAACCAGACAGTGATCGAGGTGCACAGAACAGACTGGATGATGGAGGTGTAGAACATGATAAGCAGCCGGTCGATTAAACTATCAGGAGAATTCTGCGCCCAGTTCACCTACTCTTTAATTATTGGCATCAGCAACTGTTTTTTGAAAAACCCATATTGGTGGACCACTAATATTTACAATTTAGAACAAAGTAGAACAAACAAGTACCTCAAAGTCATCCTTCAGCAGAGCACTCAATTAAATGTATGAAACTAGATTTGACCGTGCAAACTCAGCACCAGCTATAATACGGTACTCTTTTTTTATTATGTTAAATTGGAGAAGTGATCATTTCAGCAGAAGCACATTTACCATCACTTTATTTTACTTTAACAATGTAGACATGGAGTTATTTCATAAAAGATGACATTATTAAAGATGACTGACATTATTCCGCTGTGATTTCCAGTCAGTTTTTCCATCTTTGTAAGCCACTTACTTATTCCAGTGACTGAATCCAAAGCATTCTGAGCCCATGATGTTGATGATGTTGATGATGATGATGAGTGTGTTGTTTCCTCTTTCATCTCTGCAGGCCTTCCAGAAGCTCCAGGACTACACCCTCCTGCCCACAGCCAACAGTGAGGCCTCCAAATTGGGAGCGTCTCTGTCCTCACTCTGCCTGCTCATCAACAGAAAACACACATATTTCTGAACACAAACCTCATACCTGTCAGTACTTTACACAGTATTATCCCACACGTTCCAGTAAAAACAACAGACCGCTTCACATTTGTTCACACATCAAAAGTGTTTTCTATTTATTGCCAATAACAAACCACTGCCACACTGCTTCTGTATGAAAGTGTGATCCAAATGTAACAGCTGTGAACAGACTAGTTGCACAGCTGCTCCCCCTGCTGGGCAAACAATGCAGCACACAGGATTACTCATCAATAAAACCACTAAATTCAGCTGTAGCGTCACACTGTTTATGTAGAGACACCACTGAGCTGACTAATCACTATTTCTTTATTAAAACTTCAGTGGCCAATCATATTTATACCCGTCAATCAGCCAAAGTATGTCGGTAAACCTTTAATGATAAGGCCTTAAAATGATTGTATCTCATGCAGCCGTTTGTACCTTGCAGCCATTTATAACATTAACTTTGACTTAACTGATCAGTTAACTTATTTTTTCTTCTCTTAGAGCAGTTTTAGAAGATTCCCTGTGGTACCTGAAATTCACACCTGCAGATTGGTGACAATGCATTTCTCATGTCAATAATACAACAGGTTATCTTTGTCAATGCTAAACAGTAGTTATTTTATGAAGTCTTCATTACAAGCTCATGTAGCTGCTAAGAATAGAAACACGGTTCTTAAAGTTGTTTTAGCTTTCGTTTGTATGAATTTGTTGCAAATGTAGCAATGACAATAAAACCTTCATCAAAACAGTTACTTCTTTTTTTAATTGTGTGGTTTGGTATTGGTACTAGTTTATCTTTGTAGATTTTTGCCTTTATAATAATAAACTTTATGTTGCACTTTGCTTTACAAAGTTACAAAGTGCTTCACAGCAAAAAATTACAAAGCAAAGTAGAAAAAACAAAAACAGGAAAAACAGGACAGCAGATTTCAGGAAAAGTGCCAAGATTTATGGGTTGAGAAAGCCGACTGCAGGAGTCTGTACATGGGGCACACTAAAACTGCTAGGCTAACAGTGTTGAGGGATACACTGATTTGGTCCAAATACCAGTCCAATAACAACTCAGCCGGGTCAGATACATTGACAATTAAGCCAAATTATTCAATTGCATTCATCATGTTCACACTTCAAACTTTGTGATTCCTGCATTATTTGTTATTCATTTATTCTGATTTAAGATCTTTTCCTGAGTTGCTTGTGAATGATTATTGTTTGTGAATCTGTTAGAACACATTGTTCACATTTTCAGGCAAATTAAGTTATGACAGCTGAATGTTTCTATTCAAATTGAAGAATGATCCTGGTGGCTAGGGGTGGGAATTGATAAGATTTTATCAGTCAATGCCATTGTCGATTCTGCTTATCAATCCAATTCCTTATCAATTCTCCTAACGATTCCTGAGGGTTTTTTTGAGGGGAAAAAAGTAGTTCTGCACAGTATTCCGCACCAAAAAGGAACCACTTTATTTTTTCCAAAATTATGTCTGCACAAGACTGAACATTAACATATTCAACATGAACATACTGAACAATAGGTTGACCTCATTCTCGGCTGCGTGAGTCTGGGCGTGGCCCCCTGGGCCTGAGGGAAAGCGCCCCGACTCCGAAAGGGGAGAGGTAGGTGGGGGTTCGCCTTCCCGACGAGAATATGTTCACATGGGACCCTTCTCCACTACGGCCCAACACAAACCCCAAGCTTCGAGACGGAGTCGACATATACTTCAGCAAATTTGAGGTATTTGCACCTAGGAGTTCTGCTTTGCAGTGTGTGTGACGTTATGCAACGTACCGCAACGTGACTTGAATTGTTAAGAATCAAACATTTGGGGTGCACAACTCGGATGATCAATTGGAACCGGTTCCAAGTCAGATCTGGTTCTTGATTCCCTCCCCTACTGGTGGCTAAGCAAATAGCGTATTAGACATTGGTACACACAAGCCCCTGGCACCGCATCAGGACCACAAATGTCAGATTGCGTAAACAGAAAAAGATGAAGAAAAAACAATCACACTCAAGACATAAACAGAAATTTCTTCAAGTTTATTTTTGTTAGAAAGCAAACATGTTAACGGTTGGACTTGGCAACTCTCTCCAACTCGTCTTTCTTCTTGATGGCGTAAGAGTTAGATGAACCCTGAAAAGGAGGAGAAATGCACGCGTTACAAAACAAAACAAGGACAAGAGTTACAGGGTGCATTCTTTTCTTTCCACTTGGTCAAAGTTAATGCCTCATCTTCCACTACTAACATATAAGATTGCAGATAACAGGAATAATATCGTATTATGATCTTTAACAGTTACCTCTACATTGCACTGTAAATCATATTGATCATACTAGACAGGTATTAATGTACCTTGGCTGCGTTGATCAGCTCATCAGCCAGACACTCAGCAATGGTCTTGATGTTCCTGAAAGCAGCTTCTCTTGCTCCTGTGCACAGCAGCCAGATAGCCTTCAGACAAAGGGAGTAAACAGAACAAGGTGAGACAGGCTGGCAGAACTTTTGTTTGTGATACACAAGATCTGTAGTTGAATGTGTCTGAGTTGGTGATTGACTGGGCCACAACAGGCTACAGCCAATGAATAAGCAAAGACATTTTCTCTACGAGCACTCTAGCACACCAGGACAACGGGTGAGTGTCCAAGCGTGACTCTAGCCTCGTGTGATGCATTGAAAACAACCAGCAGCTGACCAACAGGGGAAGATTGAAGGAACACAAAAGGTGCAAATACATATCTCTTCACCAGAACACCTTTTTGCGTTTGTGAAACTCTGAACTCAATGAAAGGTCAAATGAAAAGAAAAATCTTGCTTTGGTTTATTGTACTAAACTGAATCACTCCAGATTTCTTCCTGAGTTACTTAACGGCAAAATGTAAAGTTAAATTGCCAGACACAAAAACACAGCAACGACTCTTTCGATGGAATATGTTGAGCTGCTGTACACTCCAGCAAATATGACCTGTGTCTGTAAGACTGAACTATAATGCCAAGGTTACCTGGTTGACTCTGCGGAGGGGCGACACGTCCACAGCCTGCCTCCTGACGGTACCGGCACGACCGATACGGGTGGAGTCCTCACGGGGTCCACTGTTGATGATGGCGTTTACCAAAACCTGGAGGGGGTTCTGAAGACACAAATGATATTCAAATTAAGAATGTATACAAAATGTTATATTTAGGGAATGTATGACTACTTCACCTGACATATTTCTGGAATAATATTCAGTGTTAGGCCCAATAGTTTAATTTTAAAGTATGCTTAGGGCTCTATTGTAATTTAGGTCACAGTTTTCCACTGAATCTAGAAGTTCAGCTTTGAATATCATACAAAATCTCATGTTAACAACTATAGTCTATGTATTTTGATGCTTTTTTAAATTATAATGTGGCATATTTAACATTTAACACCCATTTCCCTCCAATTTAAATACACCAAAGTGAAATGTCAGAGAACCCAAGGACTCAAGTTGGATAAAATAAGTGTAATATTGTCATCCTTTCCCAAAGATTATACAGAAAAGTTGTCCGTCATTGTCAGTTCACGAATTTAAAACAGTAACACTCATTGGCTGACAATTTCATATTATCTTTGATCTGATAATGACATCTTAACCACCACACACACTGCAGCATTTAAAATCACAAAATGTGTGATGTTTACTCAGCTCTACATACCTCTCCAGTCAGCAGGTGGATGATCTCGAAGGCGTGCTTCACAATGCGCACTGTCATCAGCTTCTTGCCGTTGTTGCGGCCGTGCATCATCATGGAGTTGGTGAGACGCTCCACGATGGGGCACTGGGCCTTGCGGAAACGCTTGGCGGCATAACGTCCTCCAGAGTGTGGCAAGTACTTGGCGTACTTCTCTTTCACAGCAATGTAATCCTGAAATATCCAGAGGATGATTTAAACAAGAGATACAAACACATTTGTAATAAACAGCGTGTATGAAGGTTGAATGTGTCTGAGTTGGTGATTGACTGGGCCACGACAGGCTACAGCCAATGAATAAGCAAAGACATTTCCTCTGCGAGCACTCTAGCACACCAGGGCAACGGGTCAGTGTCCAGGCGTGACTCTAGCCTCGCTTTACATTGATAATGAAACCAGACCAGAAGACACAGCAGCGATTGTGTCATGTTGCTTACCTGCAGGGAGATGTCATTGATCTGGACATCATCAGTGCTCCACTTGCCAAAGAGCTTGATCTCAGGAGTCTCAGCCACAGCTGGGGCAGTCTCCCAATCAGTCACTGAGGACAAGACAGAAGGTGGTCAATTTAGGCTGCAGAGTTACAAATCATTAAGCATATCTCTGAGTAGAGTTTAACTCAGGACTACATTTCTGTATAAATGTGATCTCCAAATGAGGTTGTCAAAATGTCACATTGAACACGAGACGCACAATTTTTAAAGCCATAGAAATGCAGAATGCACCAGCTTTGAATCAATATAACAGACTCCATCAGGAATGTAGTACATCGGTTCAAATGTATCATACGATTAATCTTAAACTATAACAAAGGCTAATAAGAAGAATCAAGAAGAATATCATTTTGTATCATACTTTTCTGTCATATTGTACTTTGACAATAAAAGAAATATGTATGAAATGTATGTGAGAACCAAACCAAGGGTTAGTGTGGGTATATGTAGTTGTTTGTTTTCCAATTTTTGTTTCGTATTTCAATGTTATTGTTGTTTGTTTTCTCTTTAATTTTCACTGAAGTTAGAAAACACTTTTTTTCAGGTCTTATCCCCTTTACTTAATATTTGTATTATTACTAACATGATTAGATTTGACTTATTTAACTGAATTCCAATTCCATTACAATTTATATTACTTTTTGTGTCTTTATTTCCTTTATTTGCATAAAATGTAACAGATTTACTTTGACTCGAAGAAATTTAACGGGGTGAACGGAACACTGGTACTAAACAACTAGACAGTAAGGACAATAAACATAAAGCTAAAAACAAATTTTAAAAAATCCATCTGTACAAAGAAAGGTATAGTAGTACTTTTAAGATATAAATTAATGAATTAACCTAAGCCAAAGTGTAAATTTCACTGGATGAATATAATAATAAAATATGTTATAGAATAAATTAAAATATTGCACGTGGTTGTTGAACTATTTAACTGGAAATCAAGGATTGCATATGTTGGTGATGCATCACAAGAGTAACCCATACAACTGTGTCCAGCAGGACTGTCCGTTTCTAGGCTAACCTAAAACTGAATTGAACTGAGGCACTGTTGAGTAAATGAGGCTTCTTTTTACGTACAAATCTATCTTTAACGTGTTTAGCTGAAGTATAAAGCAGGATTTAACACAGCTTCACTATTACAGCAAGGCCCTGAATGAAGCCTGCGTCTCCAAACTTAACGTCACGTTAGCTTCCTCACGCTGTCAACTAACAAGGACGCATGAAAAGTGGCGACACCTCAAATAATTTATTAAATTTATAACAGTGGCTGAGGCATATTCTTTGAAACAGCTTCTTAAATGAGTGATCTAACGAGGTGGCTCATCTACATGCCGCATCCACATGTGCTAGCTAGCAAGCCACATGCTAACCCTCACCGCCGTAGGGGGAACCTTTATGAGAAATAAAACAACAAAACAGCGAAGCTACGGAGTTTTGCGCATATGTCTCGGTCAATAAGCAAGTTCGATGTCTTATGGTCGAGCAACAATGGTTAAAAAGACAAATTAGACATAGAAAATGTGATTTTCTGACTCACTTGTGTCCGCCGTTCTGTACCACACTTCTCTGAGACGGAAAAGGGCCTTCTTGGGGCGCCGCGCGCAGATATCCGGTGAGCTGGCTGGTTACTTCCGGTGCGCAATGCTGACAGGGTGTTGTAGTTTTTTTTGTAGTTTTGAGACATCTTTTTGAAAGTGTGACATTGAATATCATAATGTATATTGAAAGTTAGGTTGACCAATGACACAATGCGCGGATTACAAAAGTGTGAGCGTCTGCATTTTTTTCTGAACATATTTAGAATAAAGAAAAAACAATGTTAATAATAAAAACAAAATATCTGCATTCATTTATGACTATTATTTTAAAATATTTTTTATTTATTTTACTCTATCTTGTATTATCTTATCTTATATTTTATTTTAGACATTTTTTCTGGTATTTATTTGATTTTGGTGTTTTTTTGGTTGTTTTTAAAAATAAACTTAAGACTTACCTTTTTAATCAAGCTTTTAATTTGAAGTAGTTTATTTTAGCTCTGGACTGCATTAATGTTATTATTATTATTATTATTTCTATTGTTATTTCTATTATTTTAATCATTATTATCTAAACCATTGTTTTGACATGTATTTATTTATCTTATTTATTTTGTGTTCATCTGATCTCGTTAACTCTACCTTATTTTGAACTTTTCTTTCCACTCTTACTTATTTTATCAATTTTACTTTGTTGATTTTCTTTTATTCTTTAAGTATTTCCTTTTTAATCATGCCTTTTATAATTTTACTGTTGCTGTTGTTTTCTGACTGTCTGTTACTCTGTGAAGCACTTTGGGCTACATGTTTTTATGTATGGAAGGTGCCATATAAATAAAGTTGAGTTAAGTTGAGTTAAGTTTTAATTTTATTATAAGGATTATATTTGTAGAATTTTTTTCCTGTTACTTCTTTTATTGATTTGATCCTCATGGTTTTATTTTAAGTATTCTATATCCCTTTCCTTTCCACTTTTACCTATTACTGTTGTTTTCTGTCTCTGTTCTTTTATTAAAGCACATCGGGCTGCATACTTGTATGTATGAAAGGTGCTATATAAATAAAAATGAATAAGAGTGGAATTTCTCTATTCAGATGTTTAATGCTGACATTAAAACTAGTTGCCTATTTGTGTTCCTACTGTTGCATTTCTCTTCAAGTTTCTAGATAATACTGGCCACCTGCAGATTCATATTTACAGTATGTACAATATGTTTTTGATGATCAAATATTCTACTTTGATGTGACGTTTTTTTGTTTATTTATATTTTGTCCAACTGACGTCACAAAAAAACAATATTCATAAGCTCAGACCAAAAAAGGTTTTTCAAAATGGTCTTTTATTGAGGAATTGACAACATTTGACACATTTTCATTTGGAGACCATGTACTGTAGAAATTCAAGGACAGTGTCAAAATAGTTGCTTCTGTTTGGTCTGTAAAAAAAACCTCTGTATCCAAATTTACTGTTTATAAAGCAATAAAACTGAATAGAGAGGACTTCCCTTAAATCTGCTTTTTTTTTGTAATTGATTTCTACGAGCAAACATTGAACAAAAGGATGCAACAACATTCAAATAATACTGAAATTTTGTACAACTTTAAAAACAGTTAAAATCAACCCATGTTCATCTTCTCCCTTCTCTTAGTCTGGGTCAATATTGTGCAATGCAAACTTTTCTTTCTAAAACAGCGATTCACTTCTTTTTATATCACACAGTAGATATTTCAATTCCATTTTTTGGAGAAACATCTATATCTATATTAGTACAGCAGGCATCCATAAACATCCAATAAATTGCAAACAACAAAGACAAATGATTCCCTTTTTCTGAAAGAGACTAACAAACGAGACAGTTGCTAAAATGCCTGAGATATCTAAATGAGATGGGAGGTAAAGACGGCCATGTACAATAGTTTGGTGGATAAGTAAACACTAATATACCACTGCCTCTCTCTGGTCTCACCCTCCACCTCTCCTTCCATTCATTCGAGCACCGTCACTAAAGGCAGTGTGTTTTAGCACTTCGGTATGGAGCATGAAACACTGAGGCATGTCGGGACAATTTAAGGCTTAAACTACAAAAGCTCAAAAGCACTGCATGATGATGATATGAAATATAATATTCATGATCATATGTACAAAAAGAAAAACATCAAGGAGAACATTCTCTCCTGGGTTGAAATGGAAGGATTAAAAAGATATAAATTACTGCATCATCAGATGAGCAGGGCAGTGAGTCCGTACATGTAGAGAGGAGGACAGAACGTCGCTCAGGCACTGATTTGTGTGTGATGTGTTGAGGTATGTGTGTCCAAACACACACAGAACCACACACACACATGGATATATACTATAAATATGTATTTGTGTAATATTGAGTTATAAAGAATAGCCTTTTCATAAACTGTAAAGGGGCGTGCTACCAATTTTTACGCTTGAAAAGCAGACACCCGAGACTCTTTAGTCTGTGACAACCACAGTTTAGGTCTGAAACTTTGAATTTTTAACAAAAAGGCTGATTTGATAAAAGTGACTCCAATTTGGGATTAAAAGTCAGGATGTTTTAGCCGCTCCCTACTGGCTACATCGACTTTTTTCCCTTTAAATTTCCCTTTACTTAATTAAAAAGGCAATAATTAATTGCAGGAGTGCTGTCCAAATGTTCTGTTGCTGGCTATAAAAATAAAATCAAGACGTTACCTGGTTAATGAGAACCTTTTTTATCTGATGCGTCCTCTAGTTTGTGCCTTGTGCTTATCTTCTGGTAAAATGACTGCTGGATTTGTTCAACTGAAGCAAAACCATTCAAATAAAGTTTGACATTTGGACATTTATAGCACTGTTTAGAAACTATGCTGATTATCTTTTTAAGCCTACAGTTAGATAAGAGGAGAGAAGGCTCTCTCTCATCCAGGAACAGGAATAGGAAGTTGGTACAAGCAGCCAGTTAGCCTAGCTTAGTATAAAAACGGGTGACAGAGAAACAGGTAGCCTAGCTGCCTCGAAAAAAAAACTTTGAAACACCAGAAGCTCTGAAGTGAACCTGTTAAATCCTAAAAGAGGACTCACTGTGGTGTTACAGTTTTCTACAAGGCGAGGAGAACTCCTTACCTAAAGTCTCAGCTTGTTGCCTTGCAACCTAAATGTGCAAAAATACTTGAGGAAGTAACGTCATCTGGGCAAGTAATAAACCAGGCTCCTGTATAAAAACACACTTTCTTAAACTTAGCTCTTCATACAAGAACACTAAAGACTGCCCTTGTATGTCAGTGGTGCTGGTAGGTGTGTTTTGTAACTATCAGACAGAGGCGGGCCAAAAGTTTCCCTCAGTCTTTATACTAAGCTAAGCTAACTGTCTGTTTGCTTCAGACCTTTATTTACACCTTACAGAGATAAGTGTAGTGTCTAACTTCTTCTCCAACTCTCCAGAAAAAAGATTAAAAGCTCTAAAAAGTAAGATTCCCTTAAAGTAACAGAGTATGTGCCATGATGTGTTATCAACAAACACACAAACCTCACCAACACATGGTAAATAAATAAAAAAAACACTGGTAACACTGTTTACCAAGTGATTTCTCAAAACTGTGATCCAAAGAACTGGGATCATATTTTTAAAGGCAGAGTTCTACAAACTTTTGAAGTTATAAGCTTATAAAACCCCATGTTATGTTTCTGTGTGTGTGTGTGTGTGTGTGTGTGTGTGTGTGTGTGTGTGTGTGTGTGTGTGTGTGTGTGTGTGTGTGTGTGTGTGCTGTATAAGAATTTCACTCCAGCCACTTCTCCATGCACAGGTGGAACACGGTCTCATTCGAGTGCCAGAACACGTGTTCGACTCCCGGAACAGTACAGACGATCAGATCTCCACGAGCCCCCAACGTCTTCAGACCGAAAACGTCTCGTAAGTACAACTGAAACAAAAAATAAAACTTAACAGAGGGAGTGTTCCTCTGCACATTTTCAAACTGGGCAATGCAGTGAAATGCTTTATGGGGAGCAATAATCTGTTAATGTTTTACAAATTAGGGTTATAATACTTTTACACATCATTACTTTGTTTTGACTTTCAGTTCAGTGTCAGTTTGTTGACATTGTTGGTTTGATGGTTTTGTTTTTATGCTTGGTTTTCATTCAGTTTTTATCACGAGAAATGTGACACATGCCGTCACATGTGGCGTCTCCAGGTGTAAAAGGAGATAATATTTATGTGTTTTGTTGTTTTGTAAAACACACCATACAGTTTCATTCAGGTTTTTTTAAACCTTGTTTTTTGTTATATTTTTCAGTTTATTACAGTCATTAAAATACTTTTGAGAACGTAGTGTTCAGATTATTTTTGTCAGTTTTCATTCATGATAATAATCTTGGTCCAACTCTTAATTATGATTCAATATTTTGCAGAACTTGACGTAAAGCAAAAGATAAAAAAATCACCCCCATTATATATTCAGTCATTCAGATTTAATGCTCCCTTTGAAGAGGAAAGCTTTTATTCCCATGTTTTAATGCCTTATTCCCCTTTATGTGACGATGTTAGGCCCACATTTTTTTAGTAATTATTTTGTGTGTTTATTTAATAAAATGTATATTTAAAAAAAAAAACTTCTGGGAGATTTGAATTGTTAAAGATGGAAGAAATAGTTAATTCACAATAAATGTTTATATAAGAAGCTCTTTGTCTTAAAACTCTTATTTCACCACTGGAAAGGTGCATGATAGCTAATTTATATCATTCTAAATGACTGAAATAAAGAAAATATCACACTAACATCAAAGTATTTGTAAGGATTTGTAATAAAACAAGAAATAGTGCGGTATGTGTGTGTCTGTTGTGTGATTTTCACTCACGTCTTGGTGTTGCATCTCTACAACAGTCTCGTTGTCATCATAAAATCCAAACTGACTAAAAACCAGAAGAGGAAAAAAAGAGATAAATGTGTGATCATCACAAGAGAGTCATCTGATCATCCACGGTCTAAAAGAGAAAATCTTTCCATGCAGAGGGATGTGAGACCAAAACAGAGAACCATTTATATGATGTTGGAAAGATACGTTACACAGACTTATAAGAAAAGAGAAGGATGTCTCAACCTACAAAGTAAACTAAAGAACGCCTCAGATTTAGAAATCAAAAGATTAAAAATGTACTGTTTTAATTACTTTTTGGCAGGTTCAGAAGTGCTTAAACAACACGCAAAAAAAGTGAATAAACTCTGGTCTCACCGAGGCCTTTTATCACAAAAAACAGTTTTGTGCAATTCTTAATGTGAGTTACAAAAAACATTTTAAAGTGTTTGAATAAATAACTTTATCAACCAACTTTCACCTGTGACAGACAGACAGACAGACAGACAGACAGACAGACAGACAGACAGGCAGGCAGGCAGGCAGGCAGGCAGGCAGGCAGGCAAGCAGGCATAGGCAGACAGACAGACAGACAGACAGACAGACAGACAGACAGACAGACAGACAGACAGACAGACAGACAGACAGACAGACAGACAGACGGTGAACTCACCTCGACTGCCAGGGAGTGATGACTCCATCATCCGGTCCTCCAATCAGCACCAGCTTCTTGATTTTCAGGAAGTTCTTCTTCCACTCTGAGGTTGAGACATAAAACAGGATGATCTGTACAGTTAGTGCCTGCTCTGTTTGGTACACCTGTACAATCTGTTGCATCAGGAACAAACAGCTGTGCCATCATTTTGAGATTCTCTTCTTGAGTTTGAACCTTCAGTATAAAGAATTGTATGTAATGTACTGTAAGCTTGTATGTAACTCTTTAAAATTCCCCTGCTCACTTTCTTCTGTGTCATCTTATTTCAGTATTTTTTTTAAACTCACCTTCTATGTACTGTTGTAAAGCCACAGAGTGTGTAAAACATGGACGAGGTGTAAAGAAACTTATGAATCGACTTCTTAAGAGGTGTTACGAATCACATAAATGGTGGTTGCCATATTGGAAATGATAACCCAGACTAACTTCTGGTTAGTTGTCTGCTTGGCAAACAGCTACAACAAGCCCACCTGTCAGTCAAATCAGCCACTAGATATGCCCAACTCTTAGCCCTAATATAATCACAATGGATGAGTTATAAGATAACAACAGTCAAATTGACCCTTTTTAAACTTCAAAAACCCAAAAATAAATTGTTAAAAGTATTTTTTCGGTATGAAACTTCTTCTGCTTGGCTTAATAGGTGAAACCCACTTATAAATTGAAAATGGTTGATTTCACAAATATGTAACCCCCCCTGCATGTTTATAGATATACTGTTTGTGGGTCAATTTGACCCGGCAGTCAAAGTGGAGACTAAAAGGGGTCAGAAGTGTCAAATACTAATTGTTTCTTTGCAACTGTGTGACATATTTCACACAGTTTCTTTGCAACTGTGTGACATATGTCCCCCCACTCTTACACACACACCCATGTAACATGAATTTTCATTAAAAACAAGTGAGATGTCCTCATTAAACCATGATCTGTTAGAATTAAAGAACACCATTGCACTTAATGTTGATTCAAGTGGTTAGTAATGGAGCTAATAATGAGATTAAAAAAATGTTTATTGGGAATTTTTTGGGTTCTGACACTTTTGGATAATTAAATGTGCCCCACGTTAAAAGACCCACGAACATTATTGCTGTTCCTGAGAAACGAACATAACAGGAGGGTTAATTTAGATGTGAAGTTGGACAAAATAATATGGGCTCTAATAGGGTTCCCTTGGCTCTCATGGTCAGCCCCTAGTGGACATTCTAGGAACTGCAGTTTTCTCCACTTCCACAGTGGCCTCATTTTGTAACACCAGTTGCAACTTGTGAAAAACATGATTTTTTTTTCGCTCCTAAGTGAAATTATAAAGTCTTCTATCATCTCATGTTAGTTACTTTATAACATGACCTGGTGAGTTTCAGGTAGCAGGCTTAAGATGGATTGATAGCCTTGTTTTATTGGTCACACTCAACAGTAGTCCTTACAATGCCAAGCCATTTCATTCTAGGGAGATAGTCCGTCATAAAATGATGTCAGGTGAAGATTACAATCTTTAACCTGTGGTTGATACTGTTTTTAGGAATCATAGACACAGTTTTTCCCTGTTGCTCCTGCTGTTTGCAGAAGGTCAAACTGTATCTTTAACACCAGTTTTCAAACCTGATGTCTTCCACTTCCCTGTTTTCTGTACATCCAGAGGGATCATCTGAACAAGCCACGGCAGTTTGTGTCTTGATTGAGAGCACAATGCTCCCCTTCTTATTGATATCTCTTGTAAGGCATCCTGAGATCAATATTCCTCACTGTCTACAATCTACAATGACAAAGATAAAAACGTCCAGAGGAGTTTTACCCAGGAGAAATGTGCTGACCTGTAGCGTTTGGATTGGGTCTCTCACTGTTGAGCAGAGCCAAATAATCACTGCTGTTCACGTACATGTCTCTGTGGTGGGGGTCTGCAGAGAGAGGAGAGGAAGACACAATCAGTATGTCAAAACACCTTTTTATGAAGCCTTTGGGACACAAATCCTCTCTTATAGTTAATCACAGTGAATCTGGCATCATCTTAATATGACAGATAAACTGAATATATCATTTTGAGGGTTTAAGATTATTCTCTTGGAGTCTCACCGTTCCAGTAGTTGCAGATGGATATCCTCTGACCTATCGCAGTGTAGCAGAGGTGGTAGAGGTTGGACTTTACAAACTGTGGGAAGAGGTACCTCAAGTAGTCTGTGTCTGAAACACACAAAGAGTGGGATGAAGAACAAGCTCAAGAGGGTTGGAGAAAAGAAAGCTCATCATTCCTCAACACATTTAATCTCCTAAAACAGATATTTGGCTGTTTGGGGGCAGCAGAAACAAAGTTGTGACACACAACATTCATGTGTTGTCACCTTCTAAGATGATTTGTTGACCCTGTTGACAGAAAGTGGTTTCCTCCACATCCAGCATCCTCTGAAGATGTGCATGGTCTAGATTTATGCTCTTTTAGCTCTGTTTTTGGTCTCCTCCAGATCCCAAAAGCCACATCTCTCTATATCATTAAAGGCTTATAACATTGGACCTTTGTTATTCACCTCCTCCCCGTGATGAGCACTGACAAATGGCGCATTTGGAGCTAGCATCTTCACATTAATGATGGACTCTTGGGGCAGCTGTGTTGATGTTGCTCCCTTTCCACTAACTAAAACATACAGTCCTAGTCACCACTCGTCACATCCCTAGTCTACAGCATTTCAGATTATTGTGTCAGTCCCGGGGCAGATACTCGAGGTTACTAAGAGTTCAGGACTCTTGTGTTACTGTTAAGTATGTTACCTCTCCCAATTCCTCCTCTACTCTGCTAATCTGCTAAAGGACATTGGCGGAGCCACATCTGTCAACACATCTGTCAATCAGCATTTATTGCATTTTTACAGCATTGGATAACCAATCAAAGCAAAACTGCTCAGAAAAATTTAACTTAAAAATCAGCATGAGAACTATAATGACAGAAAACATGTTTGGGAAAAAGTATATTTGACGTGTATTTTGATTTAAAATTTGACCCATCTGCCAACATGAGGCCAGAATTGCAGGGAGCGCTCTAATCTTTTGGCTTTACTTCCGGGTAGCTTTTATGTTGTTCATCTTATTACAGGCTATACACATATTAAATACCTCACTGCTGAGCAGGTTGTGTTCAGGGCTTTATTGGGACACATGGGTGGGTAGTGCAGAATAAGCTTTTTTTGAATTCCTGATAGCCTCAATGCTTCAGTGTTTCAAATATCATCAAAATGCATCATTTAGATTTGACAGTTTTGCTGATTATCACACAAATTAGATCAGAAGCAAAGATAAAACTAAGAAATATTACTGTCAACAATAAAGAGGCATCATTAGTTTGATAACATTGTTGCATGTTACAATGTAAGAATGTAATAAACTAATGTCATGAGTATCACTGTACAGTGTACTGTCTAATGATTATGTTTGTTTTGATTTTACTACTGATGGTTTTCAACATGAATCAGATTAATGTCTATAGTGAGTATATAAAACGTCAGAATATTAGACTTCTTTGAATTTCTTTCTTAGCCTTAACAGTTAAAAACACTCTGAAACTCTTAAGCAAATGTAAAATCCTACATTGTGATGTTAGAACATAGTAATTTTGCAGCATTTAAAAAAAAAAAAATGTCTCAAATGATCGATTGGTTGTAAAAAATAATAGGCAATCAATGTATTTCTGATCATCTACCCAGTCAGACTTACCCTCATCTTTTTACTCCTTCACATCACAGAGAGGTTCTTCTAAACTGTTTCATAAATATCAACCAGGAAGTTAATAGAAGTCCACTGCTGTACCTGAACCTCCATCACTTAGACACATTCATATTTGTGTCAGCTAAACTGCTTATAACAGGATTTTATAATCATGAATGTATTATTTCATAATACCGCACAACAACATTTTCATTCCTGTCCCATATCATCATGTATAGCAATACAAATTATATGGTATCATGTGATAACTATCATGCGCTCAGCGTGAAGTTGAACCCACCTCCGTACTGCCCGGCCTGAGGCGAGGACAGAGAGATGAAGGACTGGACGTTGTGGTCGGACAGAGTGGAGAGGATTCCTCTGCAGACCAGCCCACCTGCGGAAATATCAACAAAAGATATTTGTCAGAAAAACTTCTGACCTACTTATTCCAGAAAAAGTTCCGAGCACAACCAGATGTTAGAACTTCTCTGTGGTAGATATTTATCAGTTTGTTTACACAGACAGGAAAGTACTCAGTATGTGTTTGTTGCTTTTGGGAATCTGGAAGTTTTTTTTAACAGGGAAATGCAAATTACTGCTGCTTTACACAAAGTGTTCTATTCAACCCCTGCACATGTAGTTTTTATAATCAGGACTGCAACTGAGAGGAGTTTTCATCAACAAGACATGTGCTCTTTTTCTCCATATAAAGCCACTAAGTGCTGAAGCTTCTGTAATCTAATCTCTGCACCAAAGATGACATCACAAACAGTTTTATCTGAGTGACAGGAAGAAGACTGAAGCATCGAATGTACTATCACAAAGAGCAAGAAATCAATTTAGTAGCTGCAATAAGAAAATGATTGCAGAGGTGCCGGTTTGGCCAAGTGGTTGTATCGCATGCCTCATGTACAGAGGCTTTCTCGCATGTCATTCCCCAGTTTCCTGCTCTATCCACGGTCATATCCTCTGTAAATAAAGTCTGGATCCTTTAACTTAAGCACAAAGGACTATTCCAACATGTTCGCAAAAATATACTTCAGTGCGATTTGCAGAAAGGTATGACCTGTGATCTTTAAAAATGACGTTTAAATGAATTTGAGATCTTAAATCCTCACAGGAGTTCCAGTGCTCTGTGGTTACAGGTTGGCAAAAGTTTCAGTTTCCGATAAATAATTTAAGCATGTGTTGGCCACAGAACATTTTATCAGCAACTGGAACGTTTGGCAGTGTGATTAACAAGCAGCTGGTCGGGATTTTCCAACTGCTGACTGAGGTAAAAAATCCCAAGAGTTATAAAAAAAACCAAACATTTAAAACATAAAACCATAAAAAAAAAAAAAAGTCTTGTAAATTCCCACCTTTTTAATTTAGACGTCAAACATTAACTGTGTCAAAAAAATGCAGAGTCACTCTGAGGTCACTTAGTGCAAGAATGACACTTTTAGTCGCAGTGACATTTTCGCACATGCTAAGACTGTTTTTTTAATCTTTAACGAATGCCACATTACATCTCACCGACCTTGTGAGTAGCAGATGAAGTGGACCCCGTCTGCTGCGTTTTGCATTATTGGGTAGATAGCTGCCTTGAAGCCCTCCACCTGCTTCCACAGGGGCTGCAGACTGGCACTCCTGTCAAACAAGTCGATGACAGTCACATTTGTTCCAGGATGAGACTGCAGAAGAAGAAAAACAGGTTGTAAACAGAGTGTAGGGAGACAGTGTTTCTTAATAATCCCTCATATTGCTGCATGAAGCTTTAAACAGCTACAAGAAACAGTATCAAAGGTCTGTGGGGCTCTTTAGCTGATTATTGATCAAGCATGTGCTCAAAATATTGATGATTTTTCAGGCTGTTTGGTACAGGGCAGGAGAGCAAATGAAGCAGAAAGACAGCAGTATGAATTTCCGCTTTCGATACATTTTACCTCCACAAATATAGTCAGTCTGGTTTCAGTCTTTGGCTTTCTAAGATATCTCAGACGAAAAGAGGAACTTACTCTTGATTTAACCTTGTACATTTTGACGAAGTCAAACAACTTCCTCTTTGCAACTTGACCACATCTTTATCTAAACCTCTTGACACGACCACAAATGTGTCTGTTGCTCTTGGTAGGTGAGTGAAGGGGTTTGAGGATTCAATAAGAAAAGCAGGAATGGACACATTTTACTGTGTGTTGGGAAATCTTCATTACCATAAAAAAACACTATGTGGAATAAAACTTTGTGTGCACAAACTATTTCTTATGAATGTAAAGCGAGCATAAATCCAGACTGACTCAAAACTGTTTGCGTACTTTCCTTAATATGAAGCTAAATACTTAGCCTACTTCTGATTAGTCAAACCCTAATCACAACAGTGACTGATTCTAAACAGCAAAAATGACACCAGGGAAAACCGGATTATTCACATCATAACACATTATTCTGAGAAGAAGCTCTGAGCTGTCTGCCTGTTGACACTGTGGCAAAACCCTTCGTTTTTGCCAGTCTGACTGGCAGATGTTGCTGATTGCCAAAAAGTAACATATCCCATCAGTGGTAGTGATAATAGAAATAATAGCTTTGTGCCAGGTCTTGCTCATTGTAATACACATAATGAAGCAATCAGATCCACTCATGACACAATCAGATCCACTCATGACACATTTAAAACTGTGTAAAAACAAGGTTATTACTGATGTGGAAGCTCACCAAAACCAATCTTGCCAACCTGTGCAATCTTCCTGTTCACTGAATACCTGCCTGTTGAATGCTGGATGTGTCTCGTGTTTTTATTTATTTATATTTATTTATGTTTGTCCACTGTTTTTATGGTTTTTATGATTTTGTATTTTCTTTTACTACTTTTCTTTTATGCATCTTTTGCACTGAAAGGGGTTGCACCTCAATTTCATTGTCCAATGTACAATGACAATTAAGAGATACTCTATACTATTCTTCTATTATTCTTTCTTGAAAAAAAAATAGAAGTGAGGCTTTATAAAATGTGATACCTTACTCAAACTGTACTGTGTTCACATAACAAAAATGATATTGAATGGCTTTTGATTTCAAGATATGCACAGTGACTGCATCCTTAAAGGTTTGCTTTTTTAAAACAGTATGATGACTTGATTACTACAAAAAAGTACAACAAAAACCAATAAAACCTAAACTAAAACTCAGAATGAAAAAAAAAACACAAACCAGCATAAAAACTTACTGAAATTGAAGTAAAAAAAAAATGTCTAAATTAAATACAAATAGAAACTAACGAAAAAATCAGAACTATTCTCACCTTGCTGAAGTTTCTAGAGCTACTTTTGACAACTAATGTATGAAAGTAAGTCAGTATATGAAAAGATCATTTACAGTGTGTATCATTACGATTTGTAGATCACAAGATATGCTGAGTAATGTTGCAGAGCACATCATGATCCACAGTGCATCATGCCTCTGCTGATAACATGTGCTTACACAACGTTAAGGCCTGCAGTATGTAGTATACAATAAATATGATGTATACATCTTGCTGACAACAAGAACAAACCACACGAAAGCTAACTTTTACCAGAGCACTCACCTCGTTAATGAAGCGCTGTAAGTTAATAAAATCCCCCGAGCTGTCGAACAAACCGTGCACGATGATCACCGGCTTGTACCCAACCACCGCAGCCCAGAGACACGCACCGAGCAGCGGATACAAGAGCCCGACCGCCCCGCTGCTCCCCCTACTCCTCCTCCTCAAAGCAGAATGTGAGCACTTCATCACAACTCAAAAAATAACTATAAAACACTGAATAAAACCTCGGGGGTTAACTCAATAAAAGAGACAGTTTTTAAAATAAAATGAGAACATAAAGTCCTGATGGATCTAGCTAATGTCGCGCTATCATCTTCAGCTTTATTTCTTTTTTCAAGTGGCTGAAAAGAGGAGCTGAAGTCCGCTCGTCCGTGTTAATTGTCCCGTTTTGCACACAGTGTTCCCCGTGTGACAGTATTGCTCAATATCACTACAACCAAAACACCGACCAGCTGCTCTGCTTTAGTTGCTTTTGTTTGTTCCGGTTTTAAATTAAAAGAGATTCGACCGCTGGTGGCGTCATTTCCTGGGTCAGCTCGACCAATCAGCAACAGGTACACGCGGCGTAAGTCTACGGAAATGTTAAAGCAGACGTCATAACGTATTTTTCAATAATTATACAAAGTTTCAAAATAAGAATATTTATATTAATAATGTATCATTATGGTGAATAAAGCAGTCAAGATCAGTGGTGGACAGTAACAGAGTAAATTTACTTGAGTACTGTACTTAAGTAAATTTATCTGTACTTTTCTTGAGTATTATTTTTTGAGGAAACTTATTACTTTTACTCCACTACATTTAGAAGACAATTATTGTACTTTTCCCTTCCCTACATTTCTATCAATGCTCTAGTTACTCACTACTTTTGCTTTGAAGTCAGCTCATGAATTTCCTTCTCTTTTCTGAAATCTGATCCCTAAGACTGTAAAATGTGTTTGTGTAGTTCTGTTTGTCTCAGTGGTTTAGTCATACCTGTATATCGTGCGTCTCCACGGTTGAACGTGGAGCAATCACAGAGCATCTGAATTTCACTCAGATCAGGCAGTTTATTCAGAGGTGGTAAAGATGGCTATAATTCTCCACCTGAGCACCCATGGTCATATCTTCAGCCCGTGTTAGAGGTTTTTGAAATTAAGAATGATACGTATCATTTGAAATGTTCTCCCTGTTTCTCACTCTGCCCAAACAAACAAAAATTCACTGTCCAACCTGAGAATGTGTGTTGAGCTACGTAACATTTGTTTCATTCCAGATGAACATTTCAAACTAAGTTGTCTGTGCTTGGAGAAACTTAGTTTCTGTTTTTATTCCATGGTATAGTTTTTAGATATTTCAAGTAATGGTTTCTAAATAAACATAATTTAACTGAATGTACTCCTATGTATTCTTTACTGTCATCATGCTTTATGAAAATACAAAGTTTTGAGATTTTTTAGTACTTTGAATACTTAAGTATTTTTAAAAGCAAGTTCTTCAGTACTTTAACTCAAGTAATAATCTGACAGAGCAACTTTCACTTGTATTGGAGTAATATTTGACCTGGAGGATCTATACTTTGACTTAAGTAATGAAGCTGTGTACAGTACTTTGTCCACCACTGCCTGTATGTAATCAGGGAAAAATCAGCTAGCTTCAAATCCTACAAGTGCGCCCTTTGAGTACAATGTAAATTTTATTTACACATCCTTATGTCTTAAAGTAGACAGTTAAAGGGATGTTGTTGGTTGATTTATTCACTATTCTTTGAGGATGCTGTGAGCAGGTGCAGAGCCAGACTTTTGTGTATTGTGTGGCCAAACTCGGGCACAGACTTTTGTGGGGTTGGCATGAAGACACTTTGTTCTCACACACACAAATGAGTAGCATTTATTTACCCTTTCTATCTCATCGACTCATATCTGCTTTGACTTCTAAGGTGCAAGTAAACTCTTCAAGGTGGCATGTTGGAATAATGGTTAGCACTGCTGCCCCACAGTGGAAGGGATGAGGTTTCCAATCAAAGCAAGGGTTTTCCTGTTTGGAGTAAAAGTGTAAGTGTTGACCTATATTTTGTATGTTTAATATGAAAACTAAACACACAAACAAGTGAGCACTGAAATATGGCATGATAGTATGGTGTGTTATTCTTGTAGCACTCAACAGAAGGGTTTAAATTTTCAGTCTAAGCCAGGGCTTTCTCAAAAGGAGCGCAAGTGATGTGACTTTCTCCCCCTCGAGTTTGAACCATTATTTTAAACATCCAGTCTGAATTGGAAAGTAAATAAACTCCTAACCCTCAAGTTGGAAATTCTCCGACTGCACAGAAAACTGTGATTTTTAACTACCAGATTATCATGGAAAGTTCAAGAACCCCAATGATTGAGCACTGCAGCTGGATGGTGGTAAAAGGTTTGCATTGAAATGCAAACACAGCTGCGAGGAGTGATTTATGCAGGGACACTTGTAAATGCAAAGACACAACTCTGGGTTGTTTCTACCCCCCCTTCCTTACTCAATACCAAACACTTCTTACACACACCCCAAAACATTCAAACGATGACTCATGTTAACAGGCTTTATTAACCAGTTCTGCAGGTTAGAGCAGACCAACAAATCTCAGTGAGGGACCAAAGCCTCTTCACATCCTTCTCGAATACAGTCAACACAGACAAGTACTGCTACCTCAAACAACCTCTTTTTGGCTTTTGGTCCATTTCAAACATACACGCCACCATGCAAGATCAAACATTTGTCAACACTGACGACAGTCCAACACACAAAACATATATTTATTCTCAGAAGAGGATATTAGAAAGGGACCTTGTCGTTTCACGACTTGTAAAAGGAGTGCAGTCAGTTCAAAAATACATGATTTGGCTATTTTTGTTTAATGACGGAGTGTCAGGTTGGCTTCAACTTTTCACCCAGAGATGTAGTAGCATTAAATCCCTCTTAGTGCATCCGTTGTAACTATAAGCAGCTTGCTTGCTCAGCTTTTGCTAGAAAAGGAAAGTGATTAATTGCTTTATCAAAAGCTGTAAAAAAGCATCAAAGCACCTCAGAGACTCTGTTCAGTCTTTAGGACTGTCTCAGATTTCATTGCTCTGATCAGCATCACGTTGCGCCAAAAAATGATCTGCAACAAAAACAAGCCTCATCAAGACTTCTACAAAATGTTACGTCAAGAAAATAGTCTTTTTTTCCACTGCTATAGAAAAGTGGGTTTATTGTGTAGCTCTACACAGTAGGCTGCAGCAGCTCCTGTAGCTGACACAGGGTGTCCCTCAGGGTGACGGCTAATGTCTCTGCATGCGTCTCCTCGCAGCAGTTGAATGCGGTGATGGAGAAGTGGACGTGGTCAGCCTGCGGGTTGTAGCAGATGGCGTAACCGTCAGGAACAAGGGGCCCAAAACACATCACACTGTCGGTGTTGGCAGGCACCTGAAGGAGCAAGAGAGATGGAAACTTTAGAAAATATCATGTTAGAAGAAAACAAGATGAGGCAGGGTTCTAGTAATTAAACATCTATATTCCTTATAGCAGTGGACAGCACCGTTTATCTGTAAAGTGAGTGTACTGCTCATGACTGAGGCCAGCTGTCACTCACTGCTATGGTGACTAGAAGATGAAAGATGGAGAGACACAGTGAACAAAACTGCTCAAAAGTAGGACATCAATCCTCAGGATCATACCTGTCCCGTGCGGAGCTTCCAGTGTGTTGCCAGGCCGTAAGCTGTGTCCATGAAGATCTTGGGAATGCTCATTCCTTCCTCGATGGCCTGCAGCTTCAGCCCCAGCAGGTGGCTCTCAATGCCATGGCCTTTAAGTGACTGGAGAACGTGAAGAAAATGGAAAGTAAGTGAGAGTCGGTTGATACTAGAGGACAACAGCAGCTTGAGAAATGATCTGCTTGTTCACCTGAGCAGTCAGAGCTGAATATGCATCGACAGCTTCTTTGAACAGCTGCACCTTTGCTTCCCGCTGTAAACACAACATAACACAAACATTAGCGCACACTTCTCCTTACTGTTAAATCATCTCAAACCAAAACAGCTAACATTATTCCTCACCGATAAAGCAGGGTCATCAAAGGAGAGAATAAACTTGAGTGTCTGATTTGTGGGCGAGCGGACGTACTCTGTCCTCCCTCCTCGAAACATCCGCTGGGAGACGATACCACAGGTAGTACAGACCTCACTGTGCACTCTAAAAACAGAGAAGAGAGGAACATAATTAGTGAAAACTTGACACACAAACACTCCAATGTTCTACCTTTCATCTTACTTGTTCCCAATTATTGTGCATTTTAGAAAAAAAATCAGACACAAACCATCTTGGAGGGTTTCCAAGTCTGATTATTGAGCCCTAGTTGTATTAAAAAGTGATAACTTACACCATCTATTGATCAAGTTTGTGTCAATATTTTTGCATGTCTTTGGAAGATCTTTAAGTGTTGGAGCTGCAGTCCTGAAAACGCTTTGGTGGAAGTATTACAGATAATTACTTGTTACTGTTTCCATGAAGCAAACTCATTACTTGTGGCCTCCAATTTTAAAGACTACAATTATCTACATTTTGCAAAACTGATCTCATTTTACTCTCAAAGTTTTTTAATTGATTATTAAACCTGGAAAACCTAATTAGATTTGTGATGCTATTTATACTGTATATAGAAATATATACATATGTAGAGTATGAACATATGGATGCACATCAGAGCCTTTCATCATTTGGTTTCAGATTTGAATTTGTTGCCCATACATTTTTAAGGAGCATGATTTATGACTCAAATTCTGCACTTCATACCATGCAGTGTCTTTGGCTCCCTCCTTCTGCCTCTTTCCTATTCTGCAGAATCACTGAGTGTGTTAACATGGACTTTAGTATCTCAGTTTTCATCAGGTTTTTAAGTGTCCCGTTTTTGTGCTTTTGCATGTAAACATCCTACCCTGATTTCAGATGAACCCTTATCTCACTTTTAAGTAACAACATTTTGCTACCTGGAGAATTTCCAAGGAAAACAGGATACTGTGGCATGTGTACGCCGTACCCTGGTTTGCCAAGTGATGAATTAACAAAGCAAACATGGTGGTGTCAACTAGAGAGAATCTTACTCCTGGAGCCACTGTCTTGTGGTAATGAAAGTATTAAATATAATTGAAAGTTTAAAGGGGGAAAGCATCAACATGCTGACCTATTCAAGTCTGTGGTGAACAGGCCTTGGGATGCCGTTCCCCCATGCACAGTGGAACTAATCAGATAATGTTAAAGAGTACTAAAGAAACATTCCTACGTGGCCAAACATGAACAAAAGAAGTGGCTCTGATCCAGTAACTTTCAAATGTTACAAAATCTTGGATGAGATGTTTAGTCACCGTCTACTTGACAGCAGTGGTGCATTGTCTCATAAAAGTTAAACATCATATAACATGAAGTAATCAGACACTGTGACACAATCTTTTTATATACATTCAGGGGTATGAATAACCAGGTTTTTGTGTGCATGTGAACGCCACATCCTGAATATGAACAAAACTGTAATAAGGCTCATAATCGCAATACTCACGTCCATATTCATGTACACTCTGTGTCATATAAAACTGGCCAGGTAAACCAAGTGACACACAATATAAAAAACTACGTCCGTGAAATAGCTCCTAAAGATGAACCATCCTCTATCAGAAACCTCAGAGATCATATTCTCTGTTTTAAACCTTCATGTTGTGACTCTGCTGGGACTCACCTGTAGTAGGCGAGCTGCAGAGCCACCTGGATGAAGGAGTTTGGACTCATCTCGTGCTGCTTGGGGAGCTCTTTGCCGTACCTCTTGAAGTTGAACACGTTGACATCAAGGTCGTTGATTAGTCTATGAAAATAAAACATAAGTTTCATTATTATTTCAAGGCACATTTAAAAAATAAAACACAGAGCTATTAACAGTATAAACACATTTCATTAATGGTTTATGACACTGATAAATCAGAGTTAGTTACAGTCCAATATTCCAACTTCTGCTATATAGACAAAAGTTTATCATTTCCACTACATGTTTCTTCTTTTTCTACTTAAATCCAGCATCTCCACTCATGTTGGCACACAGAGAAGTTTTAGTTGTTGAGAAAAGGCATAAACAAACACCTTACAACTCCACTTCTGTATGTAGGGAAAGCTTTAGTCCTTATACTAATGTTTGAATGGGTAAAGACTTACAGGTATGATAACATCATAAAGCTCAAAGCTTAAGGAAAGGCAGTTACGGCTTTGTATTGACTCAAGGTTACACTCACACAGAGGAGACAGATGTGTTTACACTTCGTGGCTTCTCTTCAGTTTTGTTAGATTTGTAGGCAGAGCAAACATTGAGCTCGCTCTGTGCATCAAACAGCCAATCTTCTGTTATCATCATACACATAAGCACTCCTCTTTGCTTATGACATTAACTCACATGTCCAGGTTCTGCTTGGCGTGCTCGATGTCTCTCTTAATTTCTCGGTCTATGTGGAAGTAGAGCTTCTTGGGCATAGGCAGAGGGACCAGAGGAGCTCTCTTTGGGTCCGGCTTCTCACTGCAGTCGAGAAGACACACAGATTGGTGATAGATGGGCATGAAAGATAAAAAAAATAGATATATCTGCCTTCAATTTGACGTTTGATATCCAAAAAGGAATCTAGCGTCTCATGCTTGGTTTGATCAGCTCACAGTCAGACTGTACGGCAGCCAGCAAGGACAAATTTAAGTGCAGAATAAATTCCAACTATAGATGCTCGTCAACTAAGACCGCATATCAAACATCTTAAACAACACTGATGCATCAGGATCCGATCATATCACCTCTCACGCTCTCACCAGTAGTCCAGGATATGATGCAGCAGTGTAGCTACAGGCGGGCCCTCAGCTGTGGCTTGTTCGTACAGAAGACCCCATGAGCCGTCCTCGCCCACCACAAACTGCTCACACAAACACAAACAGTTCACCTCATGGACTTGCTGAACCTCAACGTAACCTTGAGTGACCTTTAACAGAGTGTGTAAATGTTCCTGCTGCTCACCTGCAGCGTTTTATCAAACCAGCGGTTGCCGCTGTTGGAGAATGTCCCGCCTCCGTGAAGAACCTGGGCTGCTTTACGGCTGGCATACCTGCCAATCAGAGAGAAGAAGACAGTCAAAGAGAAAGCTATGTTCATTTATAGCTGCACTATAGTTGCTAGCTCTCTATTATTAGCTACAGTTTAAACAAAATACAACATAAAATACTCTTGCATTCATTTTTTAGAGGCGAAAAACTTCAGAAAGAGGACTTTTAATAACTTAAGGATTTTGATTCATTTTATCATGAATCTTTTATTTTGAAATTTATAAAACAAAGGCCTCCAGACGATTAAATCTAAAAGAAACAGCCAGCCGGAGGAAATGCCAATCGTACTTTGTTGCTCCAGACTGAATGTCAACATACAGAACAATGATATCTGAACACACACACTTGATTACCACACATGTGCAGCAAACACAGAAATACCTGAGTTTGTGTGTGTGTGTGTTTGAGTGTGTGTGTGCATACTTCTCATCTGATATCCTCATGACCGGAGAGTCCAGACACAGGTTGAAAAGTCCCGACTCAATCATCCGCACAGACTCCTTGTTCAGTTTATCTGAGTCACACAAACAACATGGGAATAAACAAAGAGAGCACAAAAACAACATTTAGTAACAGCCCATTAGTTACAAACCACACACACACTGACACACACTCTGACACACTGATGACCCCAGGTGTTTTTGTAAGAGATAAATCTTTGAGAAGGAGAAGTCATCCAGAACAGTGATCGATGAGTCGGCTTTCTCCCGTGAAGTCTGAAGATAAAAGGACGGATTCTGAAAATTGTCTAGTGATGCATTCAAGAAATTTGGCCATCCAAAAACAAAGAGGGAATCCTCAAAACAAATCTGCACTCACAAGGTGATGTTGGTTATTTTTAACTTTGATGTAGGGTGAGAGAAGTTGCAATGCTCTTCATGATAAAATCAGAGGTACTTAAACTGCACTTGAGTTATTTATTTTTATGCTATTTAACACTTTTTAACTTCAGTACATTTAAGAGCGAAATATTTAGTTTTCTCCACTTTTACTCAAATTTTGAAAAAAAGAGCTTATATAATAGGACACATTGTTACAAATAAAACTGCACTGACATAATAAATGTATAGACTTGAAAAAAGGACGAGGTTGAGGGAGATGCTCGAATTAGACTTCCTTAACATCTCCCGGCTGTGTCCATCTCTCTCAGATTCAGTTGCCCAGACCCTCATCCACGCTTTCATTACCTCCAGGCTGGATTACTGCAATGGAGTCCTGTTCAGGGTACCCAGCAATGCCCTGGACAGGCTCCAATACATGCAGAACTCAGCTGCCAGGGTTCTCACGCACACCAAGCCCTGGCCGCACATCACCCCCACTCTCATTCACCTCCACTGGCTCCCTGTTAAGTACTGCATCTCCTTTAAACTCCTCCTCCTCACCTACAAATCCCTGCATGCCCTCGCCCCCCAATGCCTGGCTGACCTCCTCCACCAAGACACTCCATCCCGGAACCTAAGGTCTTCGGACAAGGGTCCCCTCTCCATCCCCCGGAATAAGCTGCCTTCGGGGACAGAGCATACGGTGTGGCAGCCCCCACTCTGTGGAACTCTCTCCCTCCCAACATCTGCAGCCCCAACCCTGGACACTTTTAAGAAAGCAGTCAAAACGCACCTTTTCCTAAAGGCCTTTCCCCGTTAGATATCACCAACCCCCAGACCCCCTACCTGACCCTGTGAAGTGTCCTTGGGTTTCTTGAAAGGCGCTATATAAATATCCGTTATTATTCCTTGCAACACCAAAATAGTTAATTATGTTTTAGTTTCACAAATACAGGGATGCACTTTTTAATGTGCAAAGTGTCAACGTTTATGGTCAACAGAATAAAAATATTTCAGAGTAGTGTTCTGCAATACAGTAACTTCTACAAACTCTCATCAACAGTGTTTTTGTTTCTGCTGTTCACCTCTGAGCAGCCGGTTGTAGGCCGCCCCCCAGGTGTGACGGTGCTCGCTGGTCAGGATGCCCATCGGCTCTTTGTCTGTCTTCCAGGACTGAGAGCGGATCCTCAGCAGCTGTGAGTGGATCTGACTCTCCGTCATCCGAGAGCCATCGCTGTTGTAAACCTCCAGCTGGAAGAACTAGAAAAGAAGAAAGAGGAAGCCATCTTTGTTTCGTCTGTCCTCTGCAGTTTGGTGTCACTGAATCTGAAGATTCCTCAGCTCTATGTTGCTTCAGTGATTTATGGGTGTGTTGTGTTTCAGTTGCATGTATGTGTGAGGATAAAATAAAGCTTCTCCAAAAGAAACACAAGTAGTGTTGCAGCCAAAACAAACAAAAGACTTGACACAGCTGATCCAACAACATTCAAAACGACGAAAACAATCAGTGTATTAACCCACAATCATCTACAACAGCTTACACTCCCAAACCTGAATTTTAAGGTCAGTTGAAACAAAAGTTCACTTGTTTTTGACTTCTTAAACCTGATTACTGCTGGTTTTCTTAGTTTGCTTTGAAAACAAATTGAATAATTCAGAGACAAAACATAACAGAAAACAGGACAAGTTATTTTAAGAGGTCAGTTTGGGCTACGGTACATTTTGTTTGTACTTTCTTCACAATTTTCTGAATATTAATCCTGTTTTCAAAACAATTATGACTCTTTGGGGAAAAATTCTAGAAACAAGAGAATCACAAGTTACAGCTTTTCTCAGGTTCTCAGGTTTCTCAGCTTCCCAAATGAGAAAACATGAGTAAATTAATTAAAAGAAAATCTATCAACAATTACTTAGATAATGGAATAATCGCTACAGCCTTATGTTGTCATTTCAGTTTGATTGAGTAAGTCCTGCATCCTCTACACGCCTACCTGGTAGTTCCTGACGACCGTGATGTGAGTCGGTGAACGTCTGGAGCGTCCGTAGTGAGCGATGTAGTCGTGTTTGGGGCCAGGGATCCTGCAGGAGGAGAAGAGGAGCGGGTAGAGCTCCATGCACAGAGGCTTCTCTCGCATGTACTCCACCGGCAGCTGGCCACTGACAGCGATAGAGAGAAACGTCTTTGTTAGTGATTTCAACAAGGTTTTTTGTTTCTGAGTTTACAATTTAACTTTCCTCACAGAGCAGATTCTTATACCTTAACTATCAACTCTGCCAAAACAAGTCATCAATCAGATACCTGTGGTCACTCTGACCTTTTTATATGTCAATAATGACTCTTCACTTCTTTTTAAAGGTTCATAAAAACAGAGTGTGGTAGGAATGTTTCAATCAACAAACACAAATGAATGTTAACTGAATATACAGTACCAGTCAAAAGCTTGGACACACCTTCTCATTCAATGGTTTTTATTTATTTTAATTATTTTAAACATTGTAGATTAATACTGAGGGCATCAAAACTATGAAAGAACACATGTGGAATTATTCAATTAACAAAACAGTGTTAAACAAACCAGAACATGTTTTATATTTTAGATTCTGTAAAGTAGCCCCCTTTTTCCTTCATGACAGCTTTTCACTATCTTGGTATTCTCTCAGTCTGCTTCATGAAGTGGTCTCCTGGAATGGTTTCTAATTAACATGAGCCTTGTCAAGAGTTCATTTGTAGAATGACTTGCCTTCTTAATGTGTTTGAGACCATCAGTTGTGTTGTTCAGAGGTAGGGTTAGTACATAATGGATAGCCCTATTTGACTACTGTTGTAATCCAGATTATGGCAAAACCATATTATTTCATAGCTTTGATGTCTTCAGTATTAATCTACAATGTTGAAAATAATTAAAATAAACCATTAAATGAGAAGGTGTGTCCAAATGTTTGGTACTGTATGTTAAAATATTTTAACAGTGCAGCAAATAACATTGTTGGTACCAGTATAAGACATAAACATGTCAATATGAATTTGTTTATACAACTCAAATTCAAACAATATTTAAAAACATCTCAAAATCCCCCTCAAAAAGGGTTCTTCTGTTCCTCAGTTATGACATTGAATGAGGCCGATTTGCAGAACTTTTTCATGTAACTATGAAGTTCAGCTCTGGGTGAAAAATGTCAGTGATTCATTATTTTTCCTATTAGACACAGAAATTATTTTTTATCATAATAAGCATACAAATTGGAGAGTTATGGCAAAAAATGTGTCTAATGAGGTTAGTATAATTCTTTGACCAGCAAATCTAATCGGCTCTTTATTGGATCAATTTTGACGTTTGTGTGAAATTGAAGATTTTCCTTTGCGGTTTTTCTGTGATTTTAATTCATTTAAATAGGACTGATAGAGAGAGGGAGGGGGCTCATGTGGAAAAAAAAAGTCATATACCAAAACTATTATTAATAATATTATCTCATGTAATAACCTGTTGCTGTAAACAGACTTACATCGAGTTTAAGACCTGTGTTTTATAATCCACCCAGCGCCACGCATACAATCCACAGCCACGCTGCAGTCGTGTGCTGCTGGCTTTGCATGGATACAGTTACACACAGTTCAGCAAATAAATTTAGAAACAGATTAAGTTTATAGAGCAGAGACACACAGAGTGATGCCAGCGGGGCTTTGAGCTTACACAACTGAAATAGAAGCAGCTGAAAGTGAGAGTAACGCAGCAGATTGAAGGAGAGGATTACTGCAGCTCTCCATCAAAGACGACAACATTTCATAGTTAATTAACGGCTCTAATGATCATGACAAGAGGTCTTATGTGACTGTAAAGAGATTACTTTTTATCCTGGATAATTACTGTTAATTACTGACCATCATTAAGTCAAACTTGTATTGTAGTTTGTATGAAAGAAAGTTTTTCTTTTGCAGGAGTGGAAGTTGTTTCTTCACTTTGTTGTACCGTTTTATCTCTAACACTTATCTAACAATTCCTGGTTATCAGTAATTTTCTATATTTCGCTGATGATGTGTCACACAAAACAAATGGCTGTCTTATAAAATATGACGCATTGTTTATTAAGAGGATTTCTAAGTGTCCGAAATAACACATAAATATCTTTGTGTTGCTGGGAAACTTCCTTGGTTTTTGAGGCAAATCAAATTGAATCAGGCAAAAATATAACTTTTCTTTTTAAAACAGTGGGGGGGGGGGGGGCACATTAATGCAAAAAATAAACATTAAGATTTCAAGATTAAAGCCGAATGTGAAAGTCAAAATATTATGAGAATAAAGATGATTAAGACAAAATGTTATGAGAATAAAGAAAAAATATTATGAGAGTAAAGTTGTAACAAAGTCTTAGTTTTTTTAACTGTTGAGCTATTCTGAAGAGATAACTTCCCCAAAATGAGAAACATGGAGCATCTTTTATATTATTTTGTAAAAGGTTTCATAAGTAAAAAACAATACTTTATATTTTTTCGCTCATCAGCACCACATTGTTGTAAGTAAGGACTCTGAAAAGGTTGTGAAGAAAGCTTGTAACATATGAACTTAATTCTCTTAATCTTAATTGTATTTCTTAAATACTCCGTCGTAGCACAGGATAACTGCTTTATTAATGTGCAGAACAATGATGCCTGCATTTAGTCTATTAAAAAGAATACTGTTTGATGTACCACCTCAGATTAACTTACGTGTTGATTTTTGCTTTGAAGTCCAGAACTGCTGCGATCAGTTTGGATGCAAACCTGCATGAATACAAACATGATGTGGTAAGTTGCATTAATATGCAAAAACTTGATTACACATGAACAATTAGACATGCAGTCGGCCTGCACTATGAGGAACATGAGTGATGAAGTGTACAAATAAATAACTACAGTATATCTGCTATTCTTTGTGTTTCACACAGCAGCTGTGTTTGCAGGATGTCCCTCCTGAATCCAAAATCAATCCAAAACAGCAGGTTTTTTCACCACTAAATGACACTGATCAACCTCAAGAATCACTGAGAGCTAGCTTATACATCATTTGACTGCAACTGAAATGGTTTGAAAGCACAGTCATTCTAATCTGGATTCCATTCAACAGCTCAAATGTACGCTAACTGAGGGAGAAGGCATCGCCTGTTTGCATAAAACATTGTTTCTTATTTACTGCAATAAATTCAGGCTCTTGCACGAGCTGTTTCAGAGTGAGAGAGCACTCCTTTGATGGGCCTGAATGTCCCTTCAGATGCTGAAAGTAAAAGTCTGACAAATTCTGAATCAATGCAGTTAAATTGAGTCTCTCTCTACTTTCAAAAGACAGCTAAAGACCCAGGTCTTTAGGAAACACTATGCACTTAGCTAGACTGTTCTCCACTGTTTTCCCCAGTGGCAGATCGTGTCTTCCAGCTACAGTTGACTCACACTGTCCTGCTCTACTCTGGGATATCTCTGTTCAGCTCTGAAGTGACCCAGCACTTGGTACTTTGGTAATTATTGTGGTGATGTTAATTGTTGATGATGACAATGGAAGGTCTTAAATTCTTTGGTGGCTTCATTGTAGATGTTCCTTATTTTATTAAAAAAAAAAATCCTTATTTACTTTTGTGCATTGCCTTTACACTGCTTGGCAGTACCTGCATCCTAATTGACTTGAAGCACTTTGTTACTCTTACTGATCTTGTTTCCTCTTTTCTAGATATTTGCTTGTGTTGTTCTTGTTCTCGTATGTACATCGCTTTGGCTAAAAGCGTCTGCTAAATGACATTGTAACAATGTAACATTGTAACATTGTAACATTGTTACAATGTTACAATTTGGAGTGTTTCAGGGATGGATAGGGAACTGGATCAACGTCAGATCTCTGAGTTTGCCTTTTTAAAACATCCAGGCTGACTGATTCTCCCTCCTCCTGTAGTATCTAGTTATAAATAAAGCAGTAATATTTGTGTGGATTATGTTTTTTAAAAAAATGCACCCATGTATTCGTCTAAAGGGAGGTACTGGGTAGGAGCTGCAGGGGGGGAGATCTACTTTCAATTCTCCTGGGGTCTAGTTTTATTGTGTCCCTTCCATAAAAGTGCTGACCCCTGTTATGAAAGCTGAAGAGATTCTTTGGCTCATGGAGGGAATCAGGTTTCAGAGTTGTTAATGTCAACTGTGAATTAAACAGGCCTGACTATCCAGATCATGTTTACAGGACACATGCACACCAAGAGTATTCACTGTTAAACTGAATAAAATGGTATTCACTGATAATATCATACAAAAGACAATGATGGTTTGTCTGCAGACATGTAGTCTTGAATATTATTCTATCTACAATGGACTTTGTTTTAAAGAGGGGGCACTCTATTGTGCTTGAAGAGTTTGCCTCACAGCCTCAAGTTGTTCCTGATTGTGGAGGTTTCAAAATATACAAACACAGACTGACCAACAGCATCAGGATGCTCACAACATGTGAATAGACTAATAAACATAAAGGGGCAAATAAATAAGATTATTATAAGGGGTGAATAAAAAAGGTATTACTCTCTGATGTGAGTGGTGTGTTGTTGTATGCTGAGTATTTGGTGTTTAGCAGTAGACTCACACTAGCTGGCTCCTCCAGCCGTTATAATCTCTCCTGGGCAGAGAGATGGCCGGGTTAGAGTGCACAGGAAGTGGCTGTCTGCTCTCCAAGTATGCCCACTGCACCCACCAAGGAGAGATCTGAAGGGGAGAGACCACACACACACACACACACACACACACACACACACACACACACACACACACACACACACACACACACACACACACACACACACACACACACACACACACACACACACACACACACACACACACACACACACACACATGCATTACAATGGAGGAAAGTTTGTTGTGAAGAGTTTTTAAAATGTACTGTAAATATTTCCAACTCAAAATTAAGCCAGATTTATTTATTTTCTCATTTAGGATTGATTTCAGAGACCTGTTGAAAGTCCTCTCTGACACTGGATGCAAAGATAACTCTTGTTTCACACACAAGATGTGATATATTTTCACTTTTGTCCTTTTCATTTCCTCTTTGTTCATGACAGAGACTAAACATGACTCTAAGTTAAGTATGACTCTACATACAAGACCATTAGAGGCTAAATAACAAGGACAAATGAATAACACTAAGGGATAACTGAAGACTACACCCAACCCACGAAGCTACAGAGTTACTTTTACCTTATGTTGTGAGACAGGCTAAATTTAGCCTCCATACTTTGTTAAATATAAAGTTCCATGTTTGCGTTATAAGCACATCATGCAGCTCTGTGCCCTAGAATAACAATCGAATGACCCTGAACCTTGATATGTTGAGCTTAATACAGATAAAGCTCCAGTCACTGATAATACTCAGTTATAAGACTCACTCCCTTCCTGTTAAACTCACTATACCTTTCTGCTGTTTTACAGCATTATGAATATGTCTTGTGCTGCTCCACTTTCTCTTATTATATTATAACCTTCTGTTTTTTCTGAATCGGCTTCTTTTAATGATCATTAAATGCTTTCTTTCACTGTTTTTTTTAACCTGTGTAATCATTGCTTTGTTGATGAAATGTGCTTTCAGCAACAAGGCAATAACTTGCATTGGCTTACTATAGTTTTTTTAATGCATGTTTTTTTTCTTTAGCTATTGTTGCTCTTTAAAACATCTGATTAGTGTTCACAGATCATTTGATTTGTATGTTTATCTTTCAAAATGAGCTCAAGAGTGTGCAGGTGGAGTAACACGAATGGGGTCAATAGTGCTAAAAATAAATTTGCTCTTTGATGGCAAAGTAAAGCTCTAAAAATCTAAATATATCATACAATTACACTGAGATAAGAGTTTGGATCAGGTATTGTGAAACTAGCTAGATTATGTGGTGAAATGGTCCTTGTTACAACGGTTGATAGACTAGCTTCTATGCTGGTTCTCAAGTCGGTTTCTCAATACTGGGATCCTCTGTGGGGAGTACACTTACAATTGACAGGTACCAATTGCAACCCCCCTTCAAAAGAAAAAAAAACCTTCTCCTTCAAAAGGGTTCTAGACTCCCAGGTCCATCACTAACATCTGTCATATTTCCCAACACTCAAACAACACACACAGACCCAGTTCTTGGTGTGTCTGGCTCTCTTCTCCAGCCCCTCCTGCAGCTTCGCACCAAGCCCCCCTGGCCTGCCGAACTCCTGCACCATCTTCCGGGTGTGGCTGATCTCCTCAGGGGGCAGCAGGGGCTCAAGGGCCTTTAGGTAGCCCTGCAAGGTCTGGGCAAGAGGTGGTACCGGCTGAGGGGTCACAGAGGAGGAGAAGCAGCACAGGTCCTGCCTCATGGAAACCTTGAAGGAAGAGGAGAGGAGAGGACGTTGAAGGATTTCCTGCAGGATTGAGTGATTTTCTTATGCATAACAAACTTTCTTAAGGGCATGATCAACTCAAGGTAAAAGCTCTTAAGTGTGGTTGAATGCTGGGACAGTATCTCTGCATGTCAGCACAGTGCAATGACTTCCAAGAAAATTTGAACAAGTGCCAAATAAAGCTGGGCTCGACTTGGGCGTATCAAAATAGGAAGTGTGGAAAATATGATCGCTGAGAAAAGATCAGCTGCCTCTTCCTCGTTTACAATCCTTCCCTTTCTACAACAACTATACAATGTGCAAGGTCGAAGGCCAATGTGTTAACAATAAAAAACAAAGTTTGACAGTTCACTCTAAAAACAGAAAACTACTCACCCGAGACAGCCATGATCTGCACGATCCTGCGCGTAATTTCCTCAAAATCATGTTCCCTTTACTTAGAAATCCACTCTGCTTTGCATTTGAACCATAAAAACTGCAGCTTTGCTCCTTTATTTACATTAACTTTCGCACATTCGTCGAAGCGCAGAGCGTCAAAAAGAAGCCCAGCCTTCCTACTTCTTCACGGAGGGAGAATATGAGAGTCTTCCTCATTGCTGGACGGATTCGTGTTTGGAAACATGTGCATCCGTGAGTAAGAAACGCGAAGGAGGAAAAACTTCTCTGTGTTTTTGCAAAGCCAAAACCACGAGCATGCAAATGTTCACGTATTGGACTAAAGCAACAAGCCTGCACACGTGTTGACGTAGGAACTGTTTCCGTAAACAGCTACGTGACTCCTATTATCTTGTTGCGTGTCTTTGTGCCTTTCTCCGCATAGTGTCGCTGCTGCGCCTCAAGGTGGCGCAGAGACTGGTAAAGCTTGATGAAGCAAACTAACTACCAATTAAACCGTAAACACAAACACCAGCTGGGAGATATTAAACACGAAATAATATAATGATTAAATAAATACATCAGGTACCTCAATTGTTTCATGTTTATGGAGTCATTGTTGCTAAATTCAACTTATGGCAGCCTATAAACAACAATACCAATTACAGATACTGCATTACCAAGGGAGGTATAAACATTAACATTAACCAGAAAGCTTGTTGCTAAATTCAAAATAAAGTACTTAACATCAGGGGTACCCAAAGTGTGGGTAAGGACTCCCTGGGGGGTCGGGAGACACAAATGGGGGGTCATGAGATGTCTTGCTTCACAGATATCTAAAAATATTTATTATTATTATTATGTATTGATTTTTATTAAACCTTGTTTTCCTATGTTTATCTTCCTTATTATTTGTAAGGTAAATTATTATTATTTCTTTAATATTATTATTTTTGTTCTTCTCTTTGTTGGTTTTGTATTACTTTATTTTATTACTATAACTTTTGAACAAAAAATACTAAAAAATGCAATTAAAAAAAATCTAAAAATAACAAATTTGACCCATTTATAGTAAAAGAACCCCCCCCCCCCCCCCCACACACACACACAACTAGAAGCTAAACTTAACATAAAACCTTGAAAATAGAAAATGTAATGAGTTTTCTGCCTTTCTTTTAGCCAGATGACTCCTAAGTTTAGGGTTAATGAACAGTTAGTTATCAAAAGCATCAGTAGCAGTAGGTTCATTCATAGCGGCACAGGAAACACAGACACATGCTCATATGGGTAGGGTCACTTTCTGGAGACCTGCTAAATGAAGCCACATTAAATCACTTAGAGGGACAGTGGGGGTCACAAGACTGTGGTACCAATATTTTGGGGGTCCCTGGCGAAAAGTTTGGGAACCCCTGCTCTACATAAGAAAATCATTGGTGACTGCTGTACTGTACAATTATTGTATTACTTTATTTGAAGATCTACATACAATAATCAGAGATAAGTTAATATATGATTATAACATTTTAAGATATCACTTATTTTAGGACTTTCTCATGTCATTTATGAATTTCCAAATTTGTCTTTGTTACTTTGAAAATAGTTTACCTTTAGTGTATTGACGAAGGACACTATTATAACCAACATAATAATGTTGTAAATGAGGCAATATAAGGATGCTTCTTTACACAAAATGCCTCTGAAACATATTTAAAAGTAATGAGTATGACATAACTCTAACAGAAAACAAAATGACACAAAGAATACATGAGCATAGAAATGCAAAAAATAAACACACAAAAAGTCACTCTTCACAAATTTTCTTTCTAGAAATTGTTTGAACAACACCTAACTAATATTTGATTTATGTGATATGTTAACCAATACTATTATTTCATGGAAGGAAAAGCATGAGAGGTGTAATTTTGGTTAAAGGCAAAAAGAAAGTGGAGGAACATTCTACTCTCTATTAGAAAAACAAAGATTAGACAAGTTTGTTTTCAGAAATATTTATTAGATTTTTTTTCTCTTTGAAGCCAGCTTCTTAAACATCATAGAAAAAATAATTTCCATTATCTTTTACCAATCAAAACATTCATTTATAGGAGATGTTCAGTGTATGGTTTGTATAATGATTTAAACACAACCTAGAGTTAGATACCGGCTGTATTATGATGAAGTTTGTCTGATAATTTATGTTCTTTTCTAAGGGACTCTCTCACACAGCTCTCTTCTCAAACAAAACATTACATGATATTAATTTCCTTTTACATCCATAAAAGTTGAACTGTTACCAGAGTTGTCACTGTGAACAGCAAGGATCAATTAAACCTTACAAAACACTATCATCCTGCAAACATTGCACCACCCCTGTGTCTGCAACATTTAACACAACATCCGCTGAGAGAGGTTATTCCAAAAGGCTTCAGTCCACCGAAAAAGAAAAAAAATATATATACACATTTCTAGTTTTTATAAATTGATCTTCATATCATCTGCTTGGGCAGATTAAGCAGGCACATGAGATCAGATGATGCAAACATCACTCTTCAGTGCTGAGGCAGAGGAAATGACTGACATGAAATGAACTATGGAATATTTTCTCTAAAAAATAAAATGTAATTATTATATTGCATAGACAAGTGATCAAACTGGGCACACCTGAGTCTTTTATTGTGTACCATTCTAATACATTCACATTTGTCCTCCATTTTCCCTGAAAATATTACTAAATTATATTTTATCCAGTTAGCACAATTATGTCCTTTATGTTTAACTGCATAAACCCAACTTAAATGTACATTTCTCCAACATCACTCATTCATTCTTAAGCTATGTAAAACAAAAACATCACAAATATTACAAACACTCACTTCAACTCATTCAATTCAACAATGAAAAAAAAAGAGAATTAATAAACATCATGTAATATTGTTAAACAAAATGATGGTGATCTCATCACATGGACAATTTTGGCGAGTTGGCTGGCTTCTACCGAGGACAAGACTCATCTGGAAGACAGAGAGATGGAGGTGGAAGGTAAATAACAGGGAAATAAATATTTACAATGTATCATCAACATTTTTTTTATACTCTCCATTTTCCAAGAGTTAATATTGTGGCTTCATGAGGGTCATACATGCATGTATACAGACAACAATGCTCTGCAAGCACCAGTTTTAACCACAAATGCAGTTGCTACATTTGAAACTGGTGTTATGTTGAGCATATTTTATGCTTTGACTTTACTGAGCTGGCCCACAAAACCAACCTGGTATTTAAAAACTGTTTTAAAAAAATCTTATGAAAACAACATTTCACTTTGTTTACTTGTCAGACATTTTGTGATGTGAGGAGCTAAAATTATGTTATAATGTCATTTAACTGTGCCTGGTTTGTAAATAGTTAAAACAAAGGAAACGTAACAAATCATTCTCATTCAAGTGCTTTTGAATTGATCAGGAATTGTAAAGATAATGGTAAGTGAAAACCCAAAGAGACATTCAAACATATTTGAAGATAAAACAACACATTTGATCACTTATTTGCAACTACCAGCTATTCCAAACAGTAAATGGGCCTCATTCACTAACAGTGCGTACGCATGAATATGTGCTTGAACTGTGCGTACGTACGTTTGAAGCACAAATCTGGGATTCATCAATATATTCTTACTTGAATTTATTCTTACACTGCAAACAAAAATAGAACTTCCTCAGACCATGCGTACGCACAAATGATGATGACCAACTTCCTCAGAAAATGTAAACACATACTCTTTTAACTAAATGCATGACATATTTAAACTACTGGAGGTAAAGTAAAAAAACGTTAAATAGAATTCAATAATAAAAACAGTAAGTTGACTACATGTATTAAATAACCTTGAAATTGACGCTTCTTCACCCTTATCATACTTAGAATATTGAATCTTAAATTAAATACTTAGTTTACAATTAAAAATATGATGACAATGTACACAAAAAAAATTGTCGATCACTCCCACCAACAGTGCCATGAATTAGCACATCGGTTGCCCAAAAAAGGTTGATTAGTTGGAGCCTATTTAAGCCTTCATACATTTTTTATTTTATTTGCTTGAAGACATTCATTTTAAACAACAGCACTGTGGGGATGCGTTTGGAGGCAGGAGCTTTAAGAAACGGATGGCTTGTTGGTGAGCATGTTATGTTTATCTGAGGTCTCTATCCTGTTTATGCTGAAATGTTTTTGTTTTAGGTGACCAGGAATATAGCCTTAAAACCTGGCTTATGACTCTATTTGCGAATCCTGAAAACCCCCAAGAGGTGCGCTATAACAACATCCATCCAAATTGTGTGTGAGCATGAACCAGTCTGTCAAAGTATCAGCTTGTTAGCTCCTGCTTCTCCATCTTCAAAATAAAAGCCCCTCGATGCCACACTGCTTCACAGGGAAAACTGAAATCCTTAGAGCCGTGTGTTAAGACTTAACAAAAATACCTTACACTTGTGACAACGTAAGCTAGCTAGCAGTTTTTGCCTTTCCTGTTATATTGTAGAACACTTTTAAACAGTTACATTCGCAAAGGGATGGTTGAATGCTGATGCTAGCTGATGGCAAATGGTAGCTAATAAGTTATCAAATGTATCTTTGTGTTTCAGATTCCTTATTCGGGAAGCCATTTCAGCTAACAAGCTTTGTTGCACTATTAAATGTAACTTTAGCTCTTCTGTCTACAATACTCTACTAAAATAATGTCTTCAATAAAGCTAAAGCACAGACTGAAAGGGTACTAATCTCCACTATACTTGAAGTATAGATACTATAGTATCTAGTGGCGACTTTAGTTTTTTTTTTTTTTACCCCTCTTTAGCTTCCTGTCAAAAAAAAAAACTGCACTAGCTTGCTTTTTGGCTGACACCAAACAAAACGATAGAAAGCTTAAGTCCCTACAAGAGTTTTTCAAATCTCAGAAAATACCAGGGAAGAATATGCAGCCCAGTGCAGAGAAAATCAAAACAAGTTTAGGTAGCTGTCATCAGTGAAAAGGGCTTTAAGTTAGCTTCATATTCCAACTAAATTCTCAAGTTTCCAACCCGTCCGTCACACTGAGCACTAGGCCCATTCAACTTCTCGACACCTACATTTGTAACAGAAGGTCCTGGCAGTACAGGCTCTGTAAGTCAAAAAACTTGACTGTAGCGTTCAGCAAATATCGCTCTACCAGAGGTTAATAGTGCATTTAATGGAGACAATTTTTAGCACTGAATTTACAGTAGTGCTCATAAGTTTACATACCCTGGCAGAATTTTAGAATTTTTGGCCATTTTTCAGAGAATATGAATGATACGAGAAAAACATTTTTTTCACTCAGGGTTAGTGGTTTGGTGAAGCAAAATTTTTATCAAACAACTGTGTTTACTCTTTTTATATCATAATGACAACAGAAAATACCCAAGAAACCATAAATTCTGCCAGGGTATGTAAACTTATGAGCACAACTGTATATAGGACCATATTTTTTGTAATAGTGAGTATTCTTGTAATTTGGGATTTATTCAATGTAAACTAGCTTGGCTCAGGTTCTTTTTGATGAAGGAACGTGGCACCCGGTATATGGTGTCAGACAAATAAGACATTTCTAATTTTCCTATTTTCTTTAGATTTGTTGATAGTGAGAAAACTATGGAGTAGATTAATGTCAAACATAACATTTAGGAAAGCTTTAGACCCATCAGTATGCTTCTGCTGTGACAATTCAGTAACAATAATAATGCTAATAATAATAATAATACATTTAAAATTAACAATGAAGTAAATTGCCATCTCAGTCTGCGTACAGTCAGGGCAGAGACATCACAATGTGAAACCGCTCTCTCACTGTCTACCCTTTATGTTTTTTGAGTAAGTGATGTGACTGACCAACTCGTAGACCCCGTCCTGTAGAAATCCCCACGCTCCTTGTGCCTTTTGACACCTCCACTTCTGCTTCTTCCTCCTGCGCCTCCTCACTCTGCGGCCTCTCAGTCCTCCACAGGTCATGAGGGAAGGGGGTACTCGCCAGCATGAAGGTCTCTGACGGGTACTCACACAGCTGCTCCAGCTGGTCCTCATCAAAACACACCTTTCCCTGTAAACAAGAATGCAGGGGCGATGATTTAATTTCAGTTAAATACCCATCTTCATTTGCTTTTATTATTTTAGATGATCTTGTGTTGAATGACTACCCTAGAGGTGTCGATGGTTCTGCTAAAACTACACATGTTGCATTTTGAGATAAAGTTTCATTCAGAAAAACTGAATGATTGTTGTGTTTTGCAATTGAGGCAGCTTGGAGTGTCTCTACTGTCACCCATTGATTGCAGGCACAATGGCATAAAATGAATAATTCATAAAAGTAGGAGCAACTTGAGCTCAAGACGGTTCAATTATTTGTTATTGGGAAAATTCCTGGGGCAACAGAGACAACGTTTGAGGATGATTACATGAAAAAACACATCAAACTAGGCTTGAGAAATAATTAGGAATAAAAAGGATATCCATTTGTGATACGACGGGGAAGAAGGAAGTCTGGAAGCACATTTTTAAAAAAACATGTCTCTTTTATTGCACAGCTGATACAGAAAATGTGAGAAATAAGGACTCCTAGTTTGCAAGGTGCTTCAAACCTTCTTTGGATTTACCATATAATGTAGTATTATTCTATAAAGGCAACATTGCATTCAACTAGCACAGATATTTTAAAATATCTTAACTGTGGTATCTTTTCTTGCACAAGTAAGGTTGAAAAGCTTTCTATGATTTTGAAGCTGATTGGGTTTTCCTCTGATGTGTGCTTACACAGTCATTTGTAAACAGCTCTGAGGCTCTACAGCGAGACTCGGTCCCTGTGAGATGTTTGTAATCTGTCAGTGTAATGTTAACTGACAGCATGAGGCTTAACACCGCAGAAATACTCTCTCTGGGATGTACTTACTGAACACTTCATGCACTAACTATTGATTATTCAGGGAAAGAAGGCCATCATATGAATTAACACACACAGCAGACGAGGCAGTTTTTTTGTTTCAGTGTGGAAGACAAGAATAAGGCTTTTAGTGTTAAGGTCATCTCCTCCTAGACTGACTGATATTTGCATGGAGAGTGTTTACTCTGAAGTCAATGAGGTGTAAACAGAACAGACTGGAGACACACTGATTGGTCAGCACAGAACAGTCACTGTGTGTCTCGTAATAACAGTAAGTCAACTCTGGGGCCTTGACTTTTACCATAGTTAGCACACTCAGAGGTGAAGACACAACTATGATGGCACTGCTAACAGACAGACGCTACACTACAAACACTCTAAGAGTTACAACTGCTTCACCCTAATAGTGTCTGTCTGCAGAAGAGAGTAAATAATAGCTCTGCATTAGAGAGGCTGGACGAATCATGGTGAGGCACAGGAGGCTAATCCTCCCTCCCTGAACCCGATTAACCAGAGCTAACGCAGCAGGATGGCGGAGGCAACGGGTGTGAGACAGAAACTTAAGGAGAATACCAAATCAAAAGAGGAAGACATTTTTAAATTTGGGAGGTGCATTTTTCACATCCCAAACTAAGCTTTCTTCAAAGTTCAAGAAGATATCAAATGTTTTCAAAATAATGTAGAGGGTTGCTTATATCAACGGGAATACAGATAAAAACTTCAAAAACTGGTAGATTCAGACAGATTCTTCAATTTCAAACATGCAAATATGATGATCATGAGTATCAGAGTCTAAATTAAAGCTAAGAGAGGATGAGTTTGATGAAGAGATGGTTCAAGATGAAAAGAATAAAAAAAAGAGAAGAAAAAGAGGATGAAGATGAGGAGCAACAAGGTCACCCCCCTCTGTGACAAGATGGTGTGGGTCAGATGGGGGAGGGCAGGAAGCCTGACGTCAGACAGTCTGAAGGGCATAACCCAAGAAAGCGACAGGTGGTCAGAGAATCACTCACTGCTGCTAAAAGAAGACTGTGCTTGTAGATAAATGTTTGTTCATCTCATTAGAAGTCGCAGCGGAGGGTTGATTCAGAACTAGAGAATGGTAATACGGAGAGTAAAATCAGAGCTCTGTCAGTCAGGTGTCAAGTAAAGTTTTTCAAACAGAAGCCCTGCACAAAACAATAAGTCTTATTTGGCCATTTAAAATGGAAACGGCGTCACTTCCTTGTGTCGATCTGTCTCTCTCATTTGGAGGAAGTAAAGACGTTTAAAACAGGGAAGTGAGCACAAACATGCACTGTGACAGGGAGGCTCTGTTAGTACAAATAACAAGCTTTAATCCCCTCAGTATGACTGTCAAACTGTCATCTTTCCGCCCTTTGCCACTCTTGCTCTTTGTTGGCTGGCGATGAGTTATTCTGACATTTTTCTGCAGCACCCCATCTCCTTTCTCCTTTCTCTTTCCATTTCACCCACGTCAGACTGAGAGTTGGCAGCCTGCTGTCAGTAGCGCTCAGTCATGCTGTGGAGGGTCAGCATGGTCAGAAACTGTTTGCCAAGACTCTGGTCTCACAACCAAACCCCCACTAGGAAACAGCCGAGATGATACAAAGAGAGATTTGTCTGAGAGGACAGGAGGGCTGACTCTAGAAAAAAATGCAGAATTGGTGAGAGGGAACGAAGAAAAAGCCTGCAACAGGGGGAATAATCAGCAGGTTGACAACTCCTGCATGAAAATGGTTCAATAACAAGCTTCTATGAAGCAGTCAGGTGCAGGGAAACCCAAAAATACAGTCTCATTGATCATTGAAGGATGATGTCATACAGGACAATCAGTTTATTTCTGCAGTCTTGAACAACTTCATCACCCAGTCTTTTCCTTTATTACATAAGAGCTCATCTCACATTCTTTCTCAAACAAGGACTGGATTCAGGCAAAGCTACCAAAAAAAGAGGAAACAGAAAGTCCTACTGTGAACTTTGACTTCCCCAGAAGTTAGAATTGAAAGCGTTCAGACTGAATTACTGTAAATACCAGAGTGCTTCGGCATGCATTCGCACTGGCAAGCACGTGACGTTAGGCAGACAATCGACTCGCATAAAAATGAGACCTGGCTGCACCTGCGGTTCCTTACTTCATCTTTTCTGTCTGAAGCCTGAAAACTAGACTCTTTCAGTCTGCAGACTATGCTTAATAACAACCAACACTGTTCTTTAATTTGTAGGCACAATACCTCAAATTAGCACTCAAAGCTGAAGCAGTGCTGTTCCACTCTCTTTCTGTATTTTATTGGACCTGTAGTAACCTGTAAACATTCAAAAAGATGTCCATTTTCTGCTGTCTGCGCACGTTTGGTTAAAAGCTGTGTGGGGGCCAAAAGTCAAATGACTGCATAGAATTTCACCAAGTGGCAAAGCAGATAACTCCAGGATATTATGGTTAAGAATCAAGATGTCGTGCTTAATAAGGCTTTAACCGGCTTAGGTCGGTCTCTGGGATAGCGCTTCTCAATCAAAGGGGATGTTCTCCCAGTGAAAGGGGATTCTGCATGACAACGAGGGGCCATTAGGCAGGTGGCATTAGGTGATGAACTCCAGACCACTTCTGACAAAAAGCAGGGGGTGAAAGTCACTTTGAGACCTGGCCTAGGATGAACGCCATTTTGACATCATTTTGAAATGAAGAGTCTTTCAATTTGCCAAGTTTCAAACATGGATTTTAAAAAACTAACCAGGTGTCACCATTTCAGAGATTAAGAAGTCAACGTTTTGAGATTTCCTAAGATAATTTAAGTCAAAGGGAAATAAAACACACTCAGTTTCCACTCACCCTTTTTGGGGTTCCTCTCATTTTGACCAGACAGGACTTGTCCAGATTCTGATATCCACCAATCACCTCAATCTCCTCCACAGTGGGGTACTTCTTTTTTCCTGGCTCGGCTGTTGGGGCAGTGGACCCTGCTGTGGTGGGCCCAGGCGTGGACCCCGCCACTGCAGTAGGTTTTCTTGGAGATATCGTGATGGTGGCACCTCTCTTCACTTGGCCACCAGAGGCACTCCTGATGGAGAAGAGTGTGGGAGACGGGGTGGTACATGGAGAGATTCCGGGAGACTGGGAAGGAGATGAGGAGCTCGGGGAGCAGGTTGGGGTTGGGGTGCAATTAGAGGATTTCAAGAGGCTGTCGGGGGATTGGCTCCGGAGGAGTGATGGGTTGTGCGTTATGGTTTGGCTGGACGGTTTGAGCCGAGATGATGGAGAACAAGCACGCTGAGGCAACACTTTGGGGTTAGGCTCGGACGTTTCTTGTTCTTTCTCCTGAGTCTTGGCATTGTCTTTTACAAGGTGCTTCAACACTCCTCTTGAGCTTTGCTGCCCCTTTGTCCCTCTGACATCATGAGGATTATTTGCTGTTGTGCCAGACTTCAGCGCTTCCTGTTCTTTCAGCTGAAACTGCCCTATCTGTTGTTGGATTGTCTGAACCCCACAACTGTCATCACCTGTTGATTCCTTGCTGTCTGACTGCTGTGCGTTTGAAATGAGGGGCCTCACTTTCACAAGGTGCACTGATTGGATCTCTACAGTCCTCTCCCTAAGACACAAGCCGGACCTTGAGCCGACTGTTTCCAGGTTGTAGATCCGGCTCATGGCTGCGAGAGAGTTGGGATGAGGTGACAAAGATGAGAGTGGTTGTCCAGAATCCAGAGGCAATGGGTAATCCTCTGCTTTCCCTTCAGAGAGCTCCTTTTCCTCCTCCTTCTTTTCTTTCTCTTTGTTCTCCGGTTGGCTCCTGTGGTGCCTCAGCTGTTCCTCTCCATGTTTTAAGGGCTCGTCCTCATCTTCAGCTGTCTTGAGGCTGTCAGAGATACCTCCGGTGGCAGCAGTAGCATACCCGCTTGTTACTTCCTCTGCTCTGACAGCTTGTGAGTGTGGGACAGAAACAGGAAGTTGAGGGCTGGTTTTCAACACAGCGACTTCCTGTTTGACGTCACATGCCGTCATGGATGTCTGCGCTGCTGCATCTTCCTGTCCCTTCTCTGCCTCGACAGGCCTCTTCCGCATACAAGCTGCGCCTTCTCTCTCTTTCTCGATCTCAGTTCCCTTCACATCATGACTGTCCCCAGCAGCGGCTTTCTTCTCTGTGTCTTCACCTCCACCTCCATCTTCTGCTGCTTTTTGTCTCAGCGTCTCCAGCTCTCTTTGTCTGATTTTCTCACGCAGGGACTCGATGCGACTGAGGGGTTTCCCAATCCTCCAGCTATCCCTCCTCTCAACTCCTTTACCTGCCTCCCAGTCCTTCCCCTCATCGCTTTGACCCTCAGTCTTTTTTTTCTCTTCCATTTCTTGGGCAACATAAAACACACTCCTGGGGATTTGAATCTCAAGGGGACTTGGAGGGATCCCCATGGGTGGAATCCTTTTAGTAGATCTGGGGGTTAGATTATGAGCAGGGCCCTCAGAGTCATTATCACTGAATGTTTGCCCTTCCTGTTTGCACTCTTTTGACACGTCATAAGCAGCCTTACAAGCCCGTTCTCCTTTCTCGCTGTGATAAACAGTTGTGTCTCCTATTTTCTCTATCTTACTGATAAGCTCCTCTGTTTGTTTGGACAGAACATTGTGTGAAAGACCAGATGCTTGTGGTCCTGACCCGCTCCACTCTGGCCCTGTTTGGGAGTCTCTTGCCTTCTCTGAAGTAGCGCAGAGTAGACTCGAACACTCTTTAAAAGCTGATTCATGTCTGTGTTGAGTGTGACCTAGACCGACCAGCTCTGCAGACGCAGCAACATGACTCTTTTGCTCACTTTCAGTTTGGGTCATGCTTTCACACCCCTCTTCTCTCAGAAAATCTGACACCTTTTCAGTCTGTCTTTCCATCTCTGAATCTTTTCCAACACTCTGCCCCCTCTCTGAACTCTTCGGACCTGTGAGTTGCTTCGTGTCTCTGTCAGCTCTTGCTTTCCCATCCTGCCTGATTGGTATTCTTCTAGCAAATGAGATTCCCTCTGTGTTTCTGACAGACGCCGCGGTGAACCCCTGATCCCCATCTACATCACTATCTTTTTCAGCAGCCCTTGTGTCAAAAAGCTCCACCTTCTTGAAGTCACTCTTGTGTTTTAAGATATCTGAGTCATTTTTTCTCTGTGTGGGACCCCCCTTTTCCTCTAGGTTTTTAAAATGCCTGTCCCGGTCTTTTCTACGCTGGCCTTTATCTAAAAAAAGTGCGTACCCCAGTTTGATCTCTGTCCCTGTTAAGTCTACCAACACTGGTGAGCTCTTGTCTGAATGTATCCTCTCTCGTGTTTTTCTCTCATGATGTCCATTGTCATCCAAACCATTCTCCTTAGCCGAGAGGACACGATCAGAAAAGCTAAAAGAGCGTTTGGGGACACCTTTCGACAAAGCATTCCTCCCGTCTGCCTTCCTCTCCTCAGACTGCTGGTCATCCTCATCTGACAGTTTTCTTCTTCCAGGCCGGAGGAAATTATCAGAGCTTTTAGATCGAGACGGGGGCTTGGGATGCTCTCCGAATTTGCTCAGCAGCTGGCTGACCCTCCCTCCTCTTTCAACAAACAAGTTGTCATCACAGTCCTTCCTGTCGTCTTTGATTACAGTCGCATGGCCCCACGGTCTTTCTTTCTCCTTCTCTCGTAGCCAGGACATGTCTGTTCTGAACTCGCGGCACATGCTCTCCCTCCTTCCATCCACACCACCCTTCATCTCCCCATCCTCTCTGCCTGAACTTTTACCCCCTCCTCCTCCTCCTCCTGGACTCCTCTCTTCAGGGCTCACTGAGGGCTTTATGATCAGAACCTCGGACGCTCTGATCTCGGTGACACATCCTCCTCCTGACAGGATCTCCCTCAGGTTCATCTTCATCCCTCTCTTGCCCTGGTGGTCCTCCTCGGGTCTCTCGCTCTCTGCCTCCCTCCATCTGCCCCTCCTCTCCTCAGTGCCTTTCCTCTCCTGCTCGATGATGATGATGTTGTCAGCTCGGATGGTTCGAAGACAGGGGACAAGTGAGGATGAAGTGGACTGTGGATCTGTTTCTGTTTCCTCTTTTCGAGCTTTGAGTAATTCTTGCTCCTTGGTTTGATCTTTCCCCGACTCTTTCCACTGACTTTTATCTTTCTCCCATCCTTCCTTGGTCTTCTCCTGCTCTCTTCCCTGACTCCTGTCTCGGCTCCTGTCCCGGCTCCTGTCTACCTCCCGTCCCTCACTTAAATCTCTGAATCTCTCTATTTTTATCTCTATATCTCTTCCTCTTCCTGACTCTCCTTCTTGACTCTTGGGGCTTGTTTTGTCTTTCTCCCTCTCCTTAACGTCTGGGTCGACCCCTGCTTCTGCATCCCTCCCCTTTCTCTTTGCACTCTGCGTACGTATGAACAGGTTTTCATGGAAGGGAACTATAGTTTCTACAGACACCTGACTCAGTGATTTGATGTCTGCATCCAGCCATTGCCCTGGATCTGGACTAAGTGACAGCTCACTCCCAAAATTGACTGTGATGAAGCTGTCTGTGTCACTCAGACAGTCAGTAGGAGATCTGGCATCCACCTGCAGCAGACAGATGTCTCTGTCCTTCTCTTTGTCGCTCAAATTGTCCTGCTTTGCCTTCCTCCTCTGGATGATCCCTCGCTTCCAGGCAGGCATATTGGCAAACTTCGCCTCTTCCTCTTTTTCTCTCCTCTCGCGCTCCTCCTCCTCTCTCCTCTTTTTCTCCAGCAGGAGTTGCTTCCATTCCGGCAGAGAGGCGACAGACATAACAGAAATAGAGTTTGGACAAGATGGTCTTTAGAGCCTCCGGGAATCGTCTGTGAGGAAAGAAATTAAGTTGCATCAGTTATCTCTCAAAAACATGTCAAAATGCAAAGAAATGTTATAATGACAACTCTTTAACTTCACTATTACAATATTCATTCCATTAAAAATAGTAATCTTCATAGCAGATGCACAGGACTAACTTGTGGTCCTGTTTTACCTGTGGCTGACGTTCATCTTTTACACAAAACTTCAAACTTTATCGAATAATCTTACAGAACAATGTGGACATCCATCAAAATCTTATTTTTATTGCAGTGTAACATTTTAAAATGTGAAATTAAACTCACCTAAAGCCCAGTTTTTAAAAAGATCCCACTATTCGCCTCGACGTCACAGTTGTCATCTCCACTTGTGTGTCTTGGCTCTGCGTAAAGCTCTCCAATCCTCGATGAAGAATCTTATTTCGCTGATAACCAATAGATTAATCGACGCTGTCAAAATGAACTGATTTATAAAGCCTGTGATATCCAGTCACCGCGGCCTGAGAGAGCAGCAGAGATGGAAAACACCTCGGTCGTCGGGATAGTAGTAAATATTTCCAGCCTCAGAGCGGCAGCACTGTAATCCGATAATTACATTAAATTCCGTCAGGAGAGTTTAGTGGCACACACCATATTGTCGGACCTAAGTAAAGGCGTTTAAAGCACACAGCCGTCTGCCCGGGCACCACTACCTACCCCTCACCCCCCTCTCTCTCTCCCCCCTGTCTCATCCCTCAGTCCCGCTGGCTAATTAGAGAAGAAGTGGAGGTGGGGAAACGTGTTATTATGTCAGAGCTTACCTGAGCAGACCAGGCGTGTATTCAGTAACTGTAAGCCGTGATTGCATGTTCTTTAAACACGTAGCCTCTCTACATTACTCTTTTAAAACCCTTAATTTTATAAAGATATAAAGCAGGACTCTAGGTGTGACACATACATGTTTAAAAAAAATGACTCTTCATGCATGCTGTTGATCCAAATTTAAATCAGACGTAACAAGCAGGGGCGTGCCCAGACCTTTTTTGCCGGGGTGGCCCTGCCCATGGCACTGAATTACTCAGGGAGGGCATTAAGGCTGTTTTTGAAACTGCCTACTACGAGCAGTACGTACTGATTTGGCCAAAATGCAGTATGTAGTAAGTAGTAGGCTATGTGAACAAGAGCTAAATCTGCAGTATGCCAAAACTACCCGGACGTCTACTGATTCGTGAAAATTTCACAGTATGCATCGGACCAGACTCCCTCGCGTAGTTTCCAACAATGCACAGCGCACGTTCCTTTTTTTCTTTTGTCTTCTTTCTTTGATGGGGGGAACTCAGTTTTTAGGTGCTGTGAAAATTATTAAATTCCATATAAACCACTTCTTAAATTTTTTAATCATAAGTGGATGCTACAGAAGCAGTTTCGCTATCAGCTTGGCCGTTGTTTACTTCCGCTTTCTGAAACCGGAAATTCAGTGACGTCAGGCCCAGCGTACTGCAACACAGATTGAACAGAACAGTCATACTACATACTAAATTCAAACGCAGTATGTACATTAGTAGGTAGTATGTAATAGGCTGTTTTGAAAACAGTCGAAGTTTGTGTGCGCTCGCATGAAAAAAAGCAGCATTTATCTACCCTTTCTTTCTCTACTGATCATCTATTTTAGCTCCTGACAATAAAAAATCAACCACTAACATTAAAGTATACCGAACATAGCAGCATTTGATCTCATTTTCAAGGGGCTCAAAAGAAGTATGTCAAATTCACAGTTTGAAGAAATCTGCTGGTAACACAGCAAACAGCTGATTCTAACACAAGTCTCTGATAAGGCAAACAGCCAACCATGGTTAAGGAGTGGTCAATTAGGCTTCAAGGGGGGCCTTTGCCAACCCACCAGCCACACCCCTAGTTACAACAGTACTTAATAGAAATACACACAACACAGTGTTGAAAATATTGGAAATGATTCTTGTATTTCAGTGTTGCAGCAATCTAGACATGGACAAACTAATACATGTTTTAAACAAGATTACAGTACTTTAAAGTCAAGACTCACAGACAGGAAGATACTTTGACTTAAGTTCCTTGGGTTGTCCAGTAAGATGAACAGCAAAAGGCACAAAATAACAACTGTCATGTCATTAGTGGTTCCCAAACACAATAAACACACAATCAGAAGAACATTCTCAATTTCAGAAATTGAAAAATGTTTGTCTTAATGATAGCTGCAATTTTTGAGAAAAACAAAGCTGCATTTTTGTTTTTTTTGTCAGAGTGATCTCTGTTTAACTTTCATTTTAAAGCTCCTGTGAGAAGTTCTTATCTGGTTATAAAAACAGACTGAAGTTGAAATAGATACTTCCCTCTAGCTTATAAAAGCAAACATTATCATCAGCATAAAGATCAAATACGTCTCTATAGTTACTTCTAATGTCTGTAGCCACTGCAGGGGGGTAGGTGTCAGGGAAGTGAAAAACAGTTTATCACTTTATGCTGAAAGGACACTGAAAAAACAGTGACTGCATAGATATGAGACCATACCTCTTTGTACACAGAGGGTGCCAAAATCAAAACTGACCAAAAGTTCCATACAGGAGCTTTAAAGTAGTGTACAGTAAAATACAGGATACCTGCAGCTCACGGATACAATGTAACAACCTATAAAAATATACTATGAAATTTAAAAATAGTTTAAAAGAGGATATATTTAGAGGGTTTTGTGGCATTTTTTTAAAAATGTCAATTTTAGACATTTGTTCATGCCAAGATGTAATGAGGGTAGAAATATGTCCTCAGGAGATGTTTACATTGTAATTAAAACTCTTCTTAAAATTTTCTGTTCAGATTTAAAAAAATTGAAAATACAGTGTTAAGCTGCCTTTAAGTGGTCTTTTGCCCTTTACAGAAAAAATACTTAAGCAGGTTTGTTTGCTCTTATTCAGCACAGCAGATAACCAGACTCGATGACAGTTTCTGAAAGACACTTCTGGTTAATAACAATACAGCAGCAGACTTCTCCTCACAGCAACTAGAAGACTTTCACTTCACTTTTCCTTGTGGTTGCCTGAGTCCCGATCTGTTGCGTCAGCGCTGCCCTGCTGCGGCTCGCTTAAGAGCTGCACCTTGCTGTTGTACTGAGTACAAAGATACGCTAAATCCTGTTTGTCCAGAGAGTGAGCCAGGGCCAGGTAGGTTGACAGAGTCCCTGCCAGCAGGAGCCTGTCCAGGGACAAACAGGGCAAGAGCCACAGCACGACGCCCAGCTCCAAACACACCGGGTGACGAAGGTGAGACAAGAGGCGCTGAGCACGGGGCGACTTGTGGGACAAGGGATCCCCCAAACCGAGACACTGATAATACACCTGAGAGAGCAGAGAGACCAGTCAGGTTAGGTAGCAGCACCAAACATCTGTCTTTTAATGGCACATTAATGAGAGGTTTTCACCACTGCCACAGATTACACAATCCCTGTTACACTCAATGTGATCTTAGTAATTATGATATGTCCTAGAAAATGTACATTTATCTGTGATGAAGACGTGTAGAGCAGCTATGGGATTAATTGGCTGTTGAATTTAAAGAGATAGTAATCCTGTTGATGTCTTAATCTGAACCCAATGACCTTTATTTTGTGGGCAATATTTAAGGTTAGGAGTTCAATACTGACAGTTTTTTTATTATACAAAAAAATAATTTAATTCGAATCACAAATTCCTCTAAAAATGCAGTTTGATACATTTTCTGTAAGATACTGTAAGAAAGTGCAGAATGGTGTTTGTTTCACTGTTGATGCAGCGGTATGAAAAGCTTCATATTTAACATGAAGGCCCTTTCTTAAATTGGGTCCTCTTCACTTCCACTCCACACTCACAGCTGAATGATCAGAGTGGAGGGATCAGACCTGCTGCAAGCTTTACGACAGACTCTTTTCTTTCCTGCAGAAGCACAAGCTGTAAGAGGACATGTCACACAACTAATAAGTAGTTTAAAGAAAACAACAATTTGTCTACTAACAAAAATCCCACCACAGTTTGAGAAATACTCTTCTACTTTGGTGGCATTCACAACAAGGAAATTTAAATTACAGAGCGTCTCCTGTGACGAACAATAAACAATGTTACATGCTATATTACTATGTCAATGCAGTAAAGGTAGGAAATACTGTGGGACCTCTCTCTCTCACTCTCTTTTTCATCACCTACAGAGCATTAATCTGTCTCCACAAGCAGCGTGTGCAAAGAGCAAGGGGAGATAATGCGCTAGCTTATTAATCTGGGATGAAAATCTCATCTGGAAAAAAAAGAAAAACGTAAAACATTTAAAACACACAGACAACCAGGTATCATCTACATGTGGGAACCACTGTTGTTTTAATTTCTAAAAGGAGTGTTTTACCTTGTATTCAGCTGGATTTTATGTTCCAGTTATCAAAAGTGTGGTCTAAGTGCGCCCCTAGAGGCTATAGTCCTAATCGCTGAGGACGCAGGTTTGATTCCAGCCTCGACCATTTGCTGCATGTCCTCCCCCACTCTCCACCTCCCACATTTCCTGTCTCTCTTTAGCTGTCCTGAACATTAAAGGCGAAAATGCTGAAATGTAACTTCTACCTTTTGATAATGGGATTCTGGTGACTTAATGGTTCTGAAACATACACTCGGTATCATATTCACACCTGATGTTAGCTGCACCCGCTGTTTCCTGTCACTTTACACCAATGCACGACATTATCAGGTGTTAACAACTCCTGATTTACCTGCTTGATGCCCATCAGTTCAGGGTAATCAAAGATCATAAGGATGCTGAAGATGATGGCCCAGCAGAGGAAGTGCAGAGTGAAGCACAGCAGAGGAAACCAGATACTCCAGGGTGCATGACGTACTGACCACAGACAGGGGGCGCCGGTCACAGGCTCCCAGTATCGCATCAAAACCTGACACAAGAGAAAACTCAACAATTAGAATGAATTAGAATGAATGAGTTATAGACCCAAAATATATTCAACTTTAACTCTATAATACAGTACAAAGCAGAGTAAATGTAATTTTAACTGATAGCCTGCAGTTCACTTGAGCAGATAAGAGCAGCATTTTAAATACTCAGAGTCTGCGTTGAGGTACCTGAAGGGCCAGTGCAGTTGTGAAGCAGTATGCTGTCCTGTTCAGGGCCCCCAGCACTGACTGCAGGGCCTGTTTGACAGGAGACCAGGCCAGCAGACTGTGCTGTGTGGTGAAGAGAGCCAGCAGGCCCACATCCACGACAAGAGACCTGAGGACAGAGCTGTCCTGCAGGGCCACGGACCACGGGATGGAATCTTAAAAGTGATGACAAGTAACGTAAACATAAATGGTCACTTTGTTTTATGATTTGAATGAGTGATGAATCCACTTATCTTTATTTTGTCAGAGAGATAATCTACTTAGCTTGTGATAATTTACTCTTCTTCCTCTATACTGAGTATTTGACATTCGACCCTCTATGTGCATAATTCAGAATAACAGATGCCAGGTCTAACACATTTTTGCATGACGCTTTACAGTCAGCTCATGAATTTCCTTCTCTTTTCTGAAATCTGATCCCTAAGACAGTAAAATGTGTTTTTGTAGTTCTGTTTGTCTCAGTGATTTAGTCATACCTGTTTATCGTGCGTCTCCACGGTTGAATGTGGAGCAAACACAGAGCAAATTTCACTCAGATCAGGCAGTTCATTTAGAGGTGGTAATGATGGCTATAATTCTCCACCTGAGCACCCATGGCCATATCTTCAGCCCGTGTTAGAGGTTTTTGAAATGAAGAATGATACGTATTGTTTGAAATGTTCTCCCTGTTTCCCACTCTGCACAAACATACAAAAATTCACAGTCCAACCTGAGAAAGCGTGTTGAGCTATGTAACATTTGTTTCATTCCAGATGAACATTTCAAACTAAGTTGTCTGTGCTTGGAGTAACTTAGTGTCTGTTTTTATTCCATGGTATAGTTTTTAGAGATTTCAAGTAAGGTTTTCTAAATAAACACAATGTAACAGAATGTACTGCTACATATTCTTGACTGCACTTATGCTTTGTGAAAATACATCGTTTTGTACTTCAGGACTTTAACTCAAGTAATAATTTGACAGAGAAACTTTCACTTGTATTGGAGTAGTATTTGACCTGCAGGATCTGTACTTTGACTTAAGTAATGAAGCTGTGTACTTTGTCCACCACTGACCATGTTCCATATGTTTTTGCATGTTGGAGAACAATAAAATCAAATGATATCATCAGAAGATAAACAAACTTAAATTAAAACCAGCTGTGTTTCATTTTATTCTGCATTTGATCTTTTCGTGAGCCGCAACTGACCAGCCGTGACCTGATGACGCACTGCTGAAGAACACACAAGTATACTGTTAGGAAGTAATGAGGCGTTAAACATGCCACAGTCTACAGTACAGTACATGATACATGACCCACATGCGCAACTAATTGATTCTACTGTTTATTCGTTACTAAAATGTACTCATTACTGACATGTGGAATGATGGTCAAGAGGAACCACACCTCAATAAAAGAAAAGTATGAACCGCCCAACGTGGGGCTCGAACCCACGACCCTGAGATTAAGAGTCTCATGCTCTACCGACTGAGCTAGCCGGGCGATGACCTCTGCTGGTCAGATGGTGTAATATCAACTAAGAGCAAAAAAGTTTGGGGAAAATATTTTTAAAGTTAAGTGCTTATTACTACAGACTGATTCGTCTATGTAAAAGTGAACATGCCATTATGCCTAAAATACTAGGGCCAAAGGGATTACTGCATACTTATATCTTGACCTCTTACATTTTATATGACACTTCCATCTAGAGGCAATTGCTAGGGTTTATTTATAGCAACAGAGTCACTTGCTATTAGCATTTGTTGCAGTGATAACTTCCCCACTAAAGTTAGCAAACTTCTCTTGGTCGCCTGCCAGCAGCAGTTAGCGTATGAAAGCTTACCTTGGCACAGTGTCGTGTCCCCAGTGATGTTGTGATAAATTGCTCGAAATGAAAGGAACCGAATGAAGTCTGCACCGGATATAAAAACAAACGCAAAGTTAAGCAGCGAGACGGTGCACAGAGCCCAGTCCCGAACCGTGGCTGACGCCATTTCAATCAGCATTTATTTTCATTTAGTATCCTCCTTACAGGTCTCTTCCGGGTGGGAATTGTGAAAGTACTCCTTATTGACACACGGTGTCGCTGCTATGCAATAGTAGCCGCTGGAAAAGCCTGTAAAGCTCTTGTAGCTGCTCATTAGAAGCCTACATAGTGAGTTATAAATACAGGGTTCAATGCAAATCGAGGCCTCTTTATGACCTGTACAAGCAAAAAAGACCATCACACACAGATTTCCTGTATGCACATTATTTGTGATGTCTGAAACTCCTGCCTAGGTGTTCAGTAGTGGATAGTAACAAAGTGAATTTACTTGAGTACTGTACTTTTTTTTAAAGATAAGATAATATATACTTTATTGGTCCTCCATTGGGGGAAATTATTTTGTTACAGCAGCTTACAACATACAACAATGTTCTAACATAGTTAAAAAATATAATAACAGTAATAATAGCAATGACAAAGGTAAAATAGAAATAGAATAAAATAAAATCAAGTAAAATGAAATAAAATATGGCAACTATTACAGATGTATACACACTATGTACACTTCTATCTGATAAATAGATAGTGAGGTAAGTTATTGCACAATAAAAAATGCACCAGGTTATTTAAACAAACATACACAGTATGAGAAACAGTGCGATTCAGATGGATACAGTAATTATTTGTGAATATGCCAAGTCACATAGTAACTTCCATGTAGTGGAATGAAAGATGAGAACAGATACTTAAGTACATTTTTTGAGTATCTGTACTTTACTTGAGTATGTTTTTGGGGGGTTCTTATTACTTTTACTCCACTACATTTGAAAGACAAATATCGTGCTTTTTACTCCACTACATTTCTATCAATGCTCTAGTTACTCTCTACATTTTCTTTGAGGTCAGCTCATGAATTTTCTTTTCTGAAATCAGATTCCAATTGGACCGTAAACTGTTAGTTTACTTGTGTTTGGTTTGTCTCAATGGTGTAGCCGCACCTCGGTTGAGCGTTGATCAAATTCTCTACCTGAGCACCATGGCCATATATTAACCCCACATTTTAGGTTTGTGAAATAAAGAATGATTCATATTGTTGTAAATCTCTGATCTGTTTACCACACAAACTTCATCACAGCCTACAAAACATCACCATCTAACCTGAGAAATCATGGGGAGGTCTGTAGCTAACACACTGGTTTTATTCCAGATGAACATTTGAAACTTGTCTGTGCTTGTAGTAACTTAGTTTATATTTCATGGTATACTTTTTAGATACAAAATCATGTTTTCTAGATGAACACAACATAGCAGAAAGTACACCCTGGCATTCTTGACTGCACAATGCTTTGTGAAAATACATTTTGAGATATTCTAAAAAGAACTTTGAATACTTAAGTATTTTTAAAAAGCAAGTACTTCAGTACTTTAACTCAAGTAATAATTTGACCGAAGAACTTTAACTTGTATTGGAGTTGGACCAGGAAGATCTTTGACTTAAGTAATGAAACTGTGTACTTTGTCCACCACTGTATGTGTCAGACAAAATGGCCAATGTTGCCAAAACAGCCATATTTACATTGTACACAGAAAAAAAATCATAGTGAGTGTCACATTTGAGTAAAAACCAGTACTAAGTACATAGGTCTGTACAGGACAAAACTAAAAGAGACATAAGAAGTACTGTTTCAAACAGGGCCCCAAACGTAACACAAACTGTGAGTTACTCAGTTAAGCTTTAATGAGGAATGTTTCAGGGCATATATTAAAATCACTATCACAGTCAGTCAGGTGAAGATATGCACATTTACACAATGGATGTTTTAGCATTTTTTTCTGCATGAGCCATTATGTTTTATTATTTTTGCCTTGACTTGAAGCTGAGAAAATAAAGAATGTGTAATGATAATAGGGTAACTATTTTGCTGGCCATGTTAACTGTAAACCAAAAAGTAAATACACCAAAGTGTGATGTATTGATCAGTAATAAATAACCATTTTAAACTATATTTCCAAGACTGAAGAGTGGCTCAGAAATTGAGGTTTTAGCCTGGTGTGTGCATTTCTTGAGGAGGGCGCACTTCATGAACCAAAGCTGTACTTAATTATTTAAAACATTTTAAAAGAATACCACTGGGCTTTGTCATGGAATCCTACATACCACTGATTATAATTTCTTAAAAAAAAAAAATTTAAAAGGGGGAGGAAAAATGATACACAGTCGGAATAATTTAATTAATTTTAAAAAGATCAGAAAACAAATAAGAAATTGAGAACAAAACAAAATCCAGGATCTATAGGGATCAACTTTATTTCTGAAAAATGTGTACAAAAAGCCTAAAACTCATCAACAAAAACATATAGATTTTTATTTCTTTTTTACATGTATGCACAACACCAACAGAAAAACACACAGATATGTACACCAATCTGCTCGTGTGCTCAGATGAGGTCCACCTCACCGCTGTAGCACTCCACATGAAAACTTCTGTTACTTGATACCACTCGAATACACTCTGTGGACCCCTGCAGAAATCAACAATATAAGAGAGAATTGATTTTATTGTAATGAATGCTGTCATGATAATTTTCAAAATGATATAGCATCAGTCAGTTCTATATGCCAGCTTAAACCATAGTCCGGCTCACCTCAGTTGGCAGAATGGGCTTTCTGCAGGCTGCACACACAGGAGCTCTGACCCTAAAACCAAGACAGTACAGTCACTCTGCGTGTGACTCTTCTCTCACATGCAGCTCGTCTAGCAGGGTTTGGTTTCATCTTTTGTCTGCAGTGTGAAATCCAGGACTTGAGTCTATTTTTGTTGTGTTTTTTATTGTATGAGTAACTCACTTGTGGAAGTCACTGACACAGTAGACTCTGCTGTCTGCGTCAACAGAGAAGGGCTGACCCTCAAGGCTCCGTCTGCAGACAACACAGCAGAAGCAGGACGGGTGGTAGGACTTCCCAAGAGCCTGCAGCACCTGATGATGCACACATGAGCTCATTTTTACTCTGTGTTCTTAAATTGCAGCTTTAAGACACTTCCCATGAATGTTTCTAATTTCAGCTACTTTGTAGGTCTGCTCTACAGCTCAGAGGGATATTTGTTTTATTGTATTGCTATAAATACCATTTTACTGAGCTACATTTGTTTGAGACTTTAAGTTACAAGCTACCTTGCAGATTCAGTTAAACTTATGAAGTATAATCAAGATTAAATTATTGTGCAGAAAAAAATGTGAGATTTCAGTGATCACCGCTGGAAAAAACACAACATACAAAGCCATAAATAGTCCCCATCTGCATGACTGCATGCTTATTTTAAGTAACACTTCAAATAAAGGACTTACATTTGTAACAGCATTGCAATGGTACTTGTATAAACTTGTCCACCACCAGTAATAAAGTATTCGACAGGGAAGTACTCATATACACATACAGCACATGAATGCATGCTTACCATGTCTGTGATGAAATGCCCACAGCTGTGACACACCTCTTGGGATGGATGAACTCCAGAGTACTATGTTCAATTGAAAACAGTACATACATAAATGTCTAGTTGATTCCTGTACGTCTGCTCATATAAGATAAACAAATCATGTATTTAAAAAAAGAAAAAACAGGACATTCTTACCAAAAAATCCTCCTCACAGTAGATTCTTCCTGACACTGTATAAAATGGTTTGCCACTGAGTTTTTTATCTAAACAAGAAACAAAGGATAAGGAATGAGGTGACAAAGAGATTCATGTAATGTTGCTTTCTTATTGCTGCCATTAAAAAACTTAGCAGTGATATAACACTGCTTCGACATTCCATTAGTGCCTGAGCACCAAACGTTGCCCCAAATTGAACATGTTTCATGACCACACTGTCATAAACACATCTCTTGAAGAACTAGCCACAGTGCCACCAACTGGTTGTAGATAGTATCTTCCTCTAATTTATAGTGTTCCACGTGTTTAGAATTGTTCATGAATGCTGACAGTCTTGGCCTGAACATATCCATAAATTAATTTAGGTCATGGTGATTGCACCACTTGACTGTTGCATACTTGGAGCTGCAGCACAAAATCCACTGCTGCAACAATACATGCCTCAACATGCCTTGCAAAAAAGGTGCAACACTGTAAATGAAATCTGCAGCCTGGTGCAGTTATTAGTCAGACATCCCTTAAGTCACACGGATCAATCCACACTGAACCATATTTTCAAACTCGGGCCCTTGTTTAGTTGCACCATGGAGACTTAATCTTAGCTTCTCTTTCATTGCTGAGAGAAAAAAATGTAAGTTTTTGCTTCTGCAGCTAATATCATGTTGTCTTACGTGCCACATTGTCTTAGCTGCTCAATATATGAGTATACAAAGTATGCAAAATAGCAAAGAATGACGGATTGATGATGACAATGATAAAAGGTAAAATCCTGCACTAGTGGTTCACTTTTAACACAATTCTACAGCCTTAAAACTGTCCCTTTAAACTCAATTTACACACACTGATGCCTTTGCACGCAAAAGCAGATTGAGGTTCAGTTTCTTGAGGAAAGACACTGACATGCGTACCTAAAGAGCCAAGGACTGAACCAGGAATCTTCTGATTAATACATCGCTATTAAAGTTCAGGTCCACTAAAGCAGTATAAAGCAGTATAGTCCCCTGCCCTAAAGTTTTGCACGGCTGTGTGATAAAAATGTCCATTCAAAAGGCTTTCAGCTGTCAAATCTGATGCACTTGTCTAAATCAGTATTAAATGAAACTGATCATTTCTGGTTCCTTCTGTCAAAGTTATTTAAACTTTTCACAACAAGTCTGTGCCTCTTTTATGAAACATCTAACTTTTAAAGCACATTAGCTGCATTTTGAGTATTTAAATCCAACACAAAGACATAACTTCCAGTTTTTACTTCCACAAATTTAAGACATCAAGAGGACTCACAGCAAACACTGCAGGTGAAACAAACATTGTGGAATAAATGCCCCATCGCCCTGCATGGTCTGTCTTCACCACACACTGCTTTACTGCATCCAGCACAGCTTCCTGAATACAAAACACAAAGAGAGAGTCACTAATAGCAGATTGAATAGACTGAAAACACACACGTTTCATTAATGAAAACTTCGTTAGAGTTGTTAATATTTCACGTCACACTTCCTTACCAAAGTACTGAGTGGCACTATAAGTCGGGTCCATGTTTGCTGGATTTTCCCAGTAGTCTCTGCCTGCTGGAGCCTACAGTACAACTGTCTTTTAGTCTGCGGGTCTAATTTTAAGTGCAATGCAGACAGCTGTAAGGGGAGCTGCTGTCTCGGTTTATGGGTGTAGTATTCAATGCTTTTGGTCCCTCTGGGGGCAACGAGTCCTCAGACCCCCTGACTCCAGCAGGCTGGCTGGTTGAGTGGGTGGGTGGCAACAGTTGAGGCCAGCTGTCTTTTAGCACAAAGGGTCATATTTAGATACCCTGATCTGCTTTTAAAGTACTTATAGATTCTCATTTAATTGAATGATGTTGGTGTCATGTTGTTTGTGAAAAACGGGCACTGAATTATATGAAACTGGAGTCACTTCCGAACAACTAACATCTCTGGATTAGTTTTCCTTGGTTTCAGTGGTACTGATTTCTCAGTGGTGTAAGAAATATTCACATCCTCTTTCATAGAGCCTGTGAGTTACTTCCAGTTTGAGTCAGTTTTGCATCAACTTTTACTTCTCCGACTTTGTAAAAGTGTTTCATCTTTTGGAAATTTGTTTCCTTAAATGTAAATTTGGTTTGCCCTTGGTAAAAGTGTTTTGCTGATGTAATTTTGTTTTATAAAATGCAAAAATGTTTTCCAAAATCTAAATTTGTCTCCAACTTTGCAAAAGTTTTGTACATTTGTTTTGTCCTTCAGGGCCACCGTAGTTTGGTCACATTATACCGGTAATGTCACGTGACTAAGGTGAATCTGCGCACGTGCACAGCTGTTTAAAATTTGTGGAAATACTGTGTCACTTCTCGTCACTCAGGAAATTGAAGGAAAACTACAGGAACCCAAATCAGTAAGTTAGTCCATGTGTGTTGATGTCTTTTTGAGTAAAGTTAAGTTTTAAACCACAATAGTAACATTTTCAGTAAATTGGAGGAATATTAAGTGTAAATGTGAGTATTGTCGCAGGTGACTGTCTGAAGCTGATGTTGTTGATGAAGTTACTCCACAAATTAGCTCCTTCACTAACACTATACTTACACTAAAAACACTTAAATTGACAGAGGTTTGGTAACTGTAGTTATTTTACTCTAATTAATAGTTTTCATTTATTTATTTACTCAAACTTTGAAGTCTCTGCATGTTGTGATAACAGCAGCCACAGATATTCTGCCACCAGATGGCGTCAGTGTGCTGTGAGACATGTTGGAAGCTGAGGAAACAGCATGATGGCAGGATGTCAGTGTGCTGTGAATGAACATTGGAGTGTTTGATTTCACAGCTGAGACACAAAATATTTTGAGCCCTCTCATAGAAACAGTAGAAAGGCTGAAACCAACAAAGCTGCTGCCCTCTGTGTGGGCTTCACTGCTTTTAAACACATTTACAGTGAGGGTTATTTTATTGGGATATACATTTTTTTGGTGTACAGTACCCACACTTTATAACTATACAACCTATTTGAGGGAGATATGCATTAAATAAAGTTTAACATCTGCTTTGGAAGATATGCAAAATCCACTCTCAGTCTAAAACATTTTATACTTATATCAGCAAAAAATTTGAGTCATTTTATTGTCAAACTTTAAAGAGTAACATGAATGTAAGAATACAAATCAAACTCTGCTGCAGTCAGCAAGTGATGAAAAGTTATTGTAACACTATGAGACCAAATGTAAATCTGATGCATCTCTATAACCTCCATTTTTTTCAGCTTGAAAGATTATTTAAAAAATCTGATTCATCTTTATGCAACATTTTATTTATAGAAAATGTAATAGAAAATTAAAAATCAATAGATGTTAACCCAGAATAATACATTCAATTGCAATGACATATTTAAAATAGAAAGAAAAACAGGCAGCATGATAAACTGCTCAACAAAATAAAAATAATAAAATGATTTATTATATTCATAATATTTTTTAAGGTAATCAATAAGATTAATGGAGGTAAGGTACAATTCTCTGATTTGTAGTGAAGTATGATGTAGCAGAAAACAGAAAAACTCATCTAAAGTAGAATTAAAATATAAAACTGTCCTTCTGTGCTTTATTTTATTTAATGTACTGATATTGTTGTATCAGTGAGTCAACATTAGACAAGTCAAAAGCTTCCAAAAACGACTTTTTTGAACGTTAATATTTTTTATGCAAAATGAGAAAAAGGGTGACAGCTGTTTTACGAGAGGAGAAATGTGAAGCACCTACTCCTCCCAGCTGAGTGCCATAGAGTCCCCATAGAGTCAGGCGTTTACTCTACAACAGATCCATGTTAGTGCTGCTCAGCGGCCATACATACAGGGTGCTCCCCTGGTGTGCAGCACATCCCTGCAACCTTCCTTCTCTCTGGTCCTTCTCAATTAAAAACACAGATCCACAATATTGGACCTGATCAGAGGGTTAAGTTGAATTCATGGGGCTGTGAGGGGCGTTCAGAGATGTGTCCCTGTTAGAGTAGGACCTCTGTTCTCAGGCTTTCAATGGCGTCACGCAGCTTGACCTGAATGCAGAGATCTGCTGTCCGTCCCCTCCGTCACAGAGCCGATACCACAGCTCCAGATGGGGGCATATTGTGGCCCCTGAGGTCACAGGGTCAGGGCAGAGTGAACAGAGGCCAGTCGTTAAGGACTCCTCACCGAGTTCCTCTTTCTTCTGCAGGACGCGTGGCTCGCTAATTGATGGCCCACCTCCCAAAACCCCAAGTGCGAGGTGCTTGACACTCGAAAATGACCGCTGGTGTGAACTGCAGGGGAGCATAGAGGAGTGAAAAGAAGTGAGGTATTATCAATATAGATGTGTTGCCAGGGCGGCAACAAAGAATTTCTTCAAGGTCTACCTTAACTTTAATTATCTTGTTCAACAGATCATCCAAATGTGTATTATATTCAGCTAAAAAACAGTCAATTTCACATTTGAGAAGCTTAAATATTTGGATTTTAGATGGACACATGTTCAAGTTTGGGCAGGGGACTTCATATCAAGGAGACATGTTGTTTTATTTGTAGCTTAAAAGAGAAAATTACATAATCTGTGGCTGTGTAAGGCCCAAACCACCTGTCTCATCATTTCATTTGGTCCAAGTGATTTGATGGCCTACCTGCCTGTCCCCCTGCCAGTGTCCCCCACTAACAAAAATAATCTCCAAACAAAAACAGATGAAGAACGTGTGCCCCTCATGTCTCTCTGTTGCACAGTTTTCGTGGACATGAGCAGATTTTATCTTTTTTTTTTTTTATAGGAAACAGAGATGGATTTCTGAATCCTTATAATTAGTCTTCTTGAGTGCATGACTTGGTGAAGATCTGAGTCCACAGCATGAAAAGGCAGAAGGAGGAGAGAAGCTGAAAAGGTGTCGCTCCTAGTCGTCTGGGAACCTCAGCACTGAGATTTACCCACAACCCTTCACCCTGCTGCGCCGCTCACCAGGATACAAACAACCTTTGTGGGTTCCCTCTCCAATGAGGTCCAATTTAGACAAACTGAGGGTTTTGTGTTTTTGGGATCTGGGCTGCTTCCGTTTCATTCTCTGGCGTTAATTTTACAATACACAGGAACAAACCAGGAATCAGCGTGTCATTGTGTGTTTTTGATTTCAATACAAAAAGCTTTCCTTTCTTTCACAGGGATTTTTTACTAAGCTGCATTAATAATTAAACTTAAATAATTTGTATTTTTTTAAATAAATGAAAATCAGTCTTTTTAATGAGTGGAACAGTTTAAAAAATGTTCAGATTTTATTATTATTATTTTTTGAATGTGCTAAATGGGAAATTCACTTCAGAGCTTCAGGGAGAGGAGCGAAACAGCAAGAGCCTTTCAGGGATTGTCTTTAGAGCAGCTGATTTTATTTTTAATTAATGAAGTAGTGAACTCCATGTTCACCAAAGTAGGTGATATTCACTCAACATGCCAACTTTAATTATAATAATAATAATAATAATAATAGTAATAATAGTAATATTATAATACATTTATTTATATAGAAACTTTGGAAAACAGATGTCCCAATGGCTTTACAAAGAAAAACAAATGGATAATTCAAAAAGAACCGACAAGAATAGAAAGAATCTAAGAAAGCAGGAATATTCCTCTCAACACTGGCTGCATAAAAGATCAAATAGAAGAGTTTGTTCTCTAACTTCTCCTCAAAAACAAAATCAAACACCTATAAAGTGTTTGTGCTCTACTCTTTTCTGTTTCTTTGTGTTTTTTGTCATGTAATCAAACATGTTCGGCTCTTGTCATTTATGTTTTTCTCCCATTTCTCATAATCATAAAATATATTTATTATTAAATATTTTTGAATCTCCTTTTACCTCTTCACATTTTTTTCTGAAGCAGCAGTTTGCACTAGGAGCTTTCTCAGACACATTTTTCTGCTTCAACACAAAGGCATTGATATTTTGAATTAAAAAACAGTAGACCCGCTGAAATGTTTTTTATTGAGAGGTTCCCTTTTGAAACGGAGACAGTATTTTCACTAAAAGGAACTTAAATCTTCCCAGCGTCTTCTATTGTTTGCATGTCTGTCCTCTGCTGCTTTATGTAGTGTTAAAAACCCTCTGATTGGCTGATATTTCCTGATCCTGATTTATTGACCGGACTCTAGATCATTCGTAGTAATACATGTAATCAGAAAACGTTGTTGTAGTAAATTCCTGTTTGATGTATTTCAGAGATCTGAAACCATCTGCACCTCCTTTTGCTTTCTCTTCTATTTCTTTAACTGGATTCATTAATCAGAGAGGTTGTCAACTCTCACTCTCCCCTCTCTGATAAAATATAACACCATCTCAAATATCTCCAGTTGTATGGATGCAGTGTTTTGTATCTGCAGACCATTGTATCAGTGTCATACTCACACTGTTTGTTACTATGTGCTCCTGCTCTGCTGTGTGCATAAAGTGGTTGTGTGTGTGTTTGTGTGTGTGTGTATCAGTTTCTCAGAGTGATAAAAAAGTGCGTGCTGCCCGCCTGCAGTCGGCAGCTCAGCTTTCAGATCAGCTTCACTCGTATAATGGCTGCTTTAATCCGTGCCAATTAGAGCCACAGGGCACGGGGAGTGGCTGTTTTCACACTGCACCAGTGTACGCTGGGGGTGGGAGGACTGATTGACAGGCAGCCATGTGAAAACAGAGACTCAGAACAGGTTATAATTTGAACCCACAGAGCGGCAATATGGAGGAGGATGCAGCCTGCATGGGAAACAGTTTGTGGGATCACTCACTGGAGAGCTTTCTCAACGATCGATCGAACAGACCTTACAGACTGAAGTGACGACGCATTGAAGGGTTCTTATAGTGAAAAAATTGATCTCACAACATGCTTATCATTTCTTCTGATCACTTAGCTTCTGTCTTCTTATTGTGACATTGTACAACAGCAGTGATCACTTAATGTGTTTTTTAGCTCAAGCAGTGCTACGAGAACTGATTTTTGATGTTAGACGTAAAATCATGTACAGAGATGAGAAGAAACATCTGTGTGATTCTGTTGAAAAAATAACATTGAATCCAATCCACTTTATTGATACAGCACATAAAAAAAAAACCAATAAAGTTGAACAAAACGCTGCACAGTGAAGTAAAATAAGAAAACACACGGAATATAAAACTCTGTTAAAAAAACAAATAATAATAATTCAATAGAATAATAATATCAAAACACACGTAAGACACTTTAGAATTAATTAAAAACACTTTTAAAAAACTAACAAAATAAAAGTGCATAAAAGAACAAACAGAGACCACACAACCCTCATGCTGGGTTAAAAGCCAAGGAGTAAAAATAAGTTTTAAGACGTGTTTTAAAAGTTGGTCAGGTTTGGGACAATCTAACCTGATGGGGCAGCTCATTCCACAGTTTGGGGGCCACTGCCAAGAAGGACGGTCACCCATGGTTTTCAGCCGTGCTTTCACTGATCAGCACACCTCAAAGACCTTCATAGGATGTAGCCTTGCAGGAGGTTGGAGATATATTGTGGGGCTACTATATTTAAAAGATTAGAAAACAAACAATTACATCTTAAAATTAATCCTAATATGAACAGGTAGTCAGTGGAGGGAGGAGAGGATGGGGGTAATGTGCTCTAGCTTATGAGTACTAGTTAAAAGAAGAGCAGCAGCAGCAGCAACATGAAGCGCATTGAAGTAGTCCAAACTAAAGTACAATCTTGGTTTGCTTCCTCTATTTCCTTTGCATTATTAAATTGACCTCCAGGTTTCACTTGACTGCAGGTTGGAAACTACTACTTTGAAATATGTGAAGATAAAGCAGAATTTGACTTCACTTCAGTCTTAATTACTGTAAAATAAAAAAGACACTTAATAGTAGTAATTTGTGGACACTAAAAAGCTATCCAGATCCAGGTTGATTACTTACTTTTCAAACAAAACCTTTGAACCCTTCATATTTAGATTTTTATGAACTCACTTATTACTTGTAATTATGATGCAAAGAACAATAAAACATTCTGGCTCAAAAATATCCAAATAATGACCAGAATATCCTCCTCTGGTGAATCTACAGAGTTGAACTCCTGCTGCTGTCAGACCCTCAGTCACTGCAGTGCTGCTTGTGTCCAGCTGGGGGTGCTCTGAACTGAAGGTACACAACACAGTGACTGCATGGGAATCACTTCTTTTCAGAGTTGAGCATCTTGCATGGGTTGCAGAGAGTAGGTCATGTGGGTGAAACATTCTTGGGTATTATTGAGTGTTTGTGTCACTCGTGTGTCTGAGGCTGTCTTCCTCTCACTGCTGTTCCACATTGACCATTTATTATAGATTTGAAGTGTGTGTGTGTGCAGGTAAGGGTATAGCCTTGAGATATGAGGAAGTAATAAAAATTTGTAACATCAGGTTGGTTGTCTGTGTGATGATGTGAAAGTTCAATATGAGATGTCAGTGTTGATTTTTAGCATTTATTTGGTAGAGGACATTAAAGACCTTCAAGTTCAGACATCAGGACTAGGGATGCATGATTTGGGTTTTTTGCAGATATCTGATATGCCGATATTTTACAACTCATTTAGCCGATTACCGATATTTTTTTCCGCACACCTAATTGCAGAGATCATAAATTCTCTTCTGTATTGGAACTAGCATACAGTATTATGGTGATACTCTTATCGCATTTGTTATGTTATATTCTTGTGCAAAATAAGAAAAATACTTAATACTTAAAACTGCATATTTATTTATGAAAATTGCTTTAAAAAAAAATTCATACAAAAAGATACATCCTACTTAAAAATTGGACGATGCTCTCCCTGAGACAATGATAACAAAACCCACAACCAGGGCAACTATGGCCAATTTCACATTTGACATGGTAAGTAAACCTAACCTCTGTTCACAGGAACATGTGAAAAGTGCAACTGTACAGCAATTAAACCCAAATTAAATAAAATGGTTTACTCTTTGACAGTAAATGTGCCTAAATTAGAACCTTACAGACTGCTGCTCAAATTCAAATTTAACTTCAAACATGAGCCCAACATGTGTGCAGCAGCCCATTATTTTATGACCGATAATGTGCCGATAATATCGTGCATCCCTAATCAGGACATGCTTCAGTGTTGGGATCTTTCTGCTTAGCATGAGTGACTTCAGTATTAAATAGGCTCCTGTTTAAACTCTGACACATGGAAACTGCTCACATGTATTTCTTTTGTGTTGTTCAGTTTGTTTACAACATTTTTTGAAATGGAAGCACATTTGTGTAAGGGCATTCATTTTATAAAGTCTCCACTTTGAAAAAATGTAGCAGCACTGAAGGTAATAATTAGAGGCAGCATTTGATTCTTCTTCAAGATATTAAAAGTTTTCAGAATACAACAAGTAGTTGCGTTAGTATTCTAATCATTACAAAAACAGTTGAAGTTATTAAAAGTTAGGCTGCAACGATCATTTTCATTATTGATTTATCCATGGGTTCGTTTTGTACTTCATCATCGTCAAGGAAATGTCAATAGAACAATCGAAAAAGGTCATTACCACTTCTGTAGTTTCGGATCGACATCTTGAAACTGCTTTTTTTTGTCAAATATATAATATTAATTTATGTTATTTATAATTTAGTTATAAATAATGGAGTAAAAAAGCTGATTTTTGCATTGAAGAAAGTGGTACTAACAGATGTCAGATTTTTTTAATTTTTATTTTTACATCCTTCACATATGAAGAACAGCCCAGAGTCCTTCATTTCCACCAGACATGTCAATCAAACATGATATTGCGACTCATGTTAACCAACAGAGTCCTCCTGACTAGGTTATAATCACCTCTGTATGAATGTGTTTTTCTCATGCTGCTCTGAAACATTAACATGTGAAAGCCCCGAGTCCCTGTGAACTTATTTGACCTCTGACCTCTCCCTCTATGTCTCACAGACAACAAATAGCTGCAGCTGCGATGGAGGGCTCCCAGGCGGTTCTCACCCACAGACTCCAGCTCAGATAGACTTGGACATGTCTGCTCAGACGCGACAATGAGTGAGTAAGAAGAAGTGATTATTGTAAGTGGCTTTGACTTGTTTTCACCATTAGTGGCTCATTGAGACGCATTCTTCACCCTCCCTCTTTCTCTCTTTACATAGTCTGAACACACTGGAGGCATGCATACACAGCTGCAGAACAAACATGTCATATTTGGTCACCAGCAGAGGGCGCTGTGCTGAAATTAGAGGTAAAATGTGACGAGATGAAAATGAGGAGAGTGAGAAAAACACAAGCACATCATGTTAGCTCGTTAAAGGTAAATAAAGAGACATTAATCACATTTATATTTCTGAGAGAAACTCTGTTATCTCAAGTGGATGTGCAGCAGCCAAAGACCAACATTTACGCTGTTTACAAACAATCCAATTTTTGTCATCCAATTCAGGATCTTTGTAACCACCGCATCACAAATATGAATGAAAATTCAAACGTGCATTTAAACATTCCAATATAATGGAGGTTTTCACCTCTCAATGAGCGTAGGAACTGAATTGTTTTAACCTTTAATCCAGATCTAAATCAAGACAGGAGGAGGAGATGTTCTTGTTAGTGTTGTAGTCAAGACCACATTAACCGAGACCAAGACATGTCCGAGACTAGAGTGCACCAAGACCAAGACATTAAGGGTCGAGACCGAGTCAAGACCAAAACCAAGGCAGGGCAAGACCGAGACAAGACCAAGACAAAGGCAGGGCAAGACCAAGACAAGACCAAGGCCATATATATCAATGAAAAATCATTATGAGAGTTAACAAAATAAAAGACTTCTGTTTATTTTATTAAAGTTTGCTTTGAATACTATTGACAGCAACAAACAAGGTTTGGTTTTGTCTTTGTTGCCTTTCTTTTGACTCCTTAAGTTTTGTTTTTTCTCACAGTAATGACAGGGACACAGAGTGCATCAGTGGTGGTCTCGACCGGTCTTGATATAAAATACGGAGACCGCCCAGTCCGAGACCGAGACAAGACCGAGTAAAAATGCTTTAGATTCTGAAACGAGACCGAGCACTGAGATAAGCAGCCTCGAGACCAAGACCGGTCTCGAGTACTATAACACTAGTTCTTGTTGCCCATATCCACTGGTTTCATGTTCAGTATGTAGCAATAACAATTGTATTTATAGAGCACTTTTCATTACAGGTAAGTTTATTGTGCTTTACACTGAAGATGAAGATAAAATCATAGAGAAACAATGAATAACATACAGAATTGAAATCATTAAACAATAGACAAACACTGTCAAGCAAACATAATAAGCATAAGGAAAATAAATACCAAGGAAAGCATTCAACCAACCACACAAGGCAAAATATTTACATAACAGAGTAACTATTCATACACTGTGGAAAAGGGTTCAGGTTTCTGTTTAGTTGTAAAAGGTTAGACAGTTGTGATGGACCTCAGGTTGGCAGGCAGTTTGTTCCAGAGAGAAGGACCACAGTAATTAGATGATCTGATTGATCTGATTCTAGATGTTAAAAGACCTTCACCTGATGACCTTAGGGGCCATATCGGGTTGGTGCTTTATGGACTAATAGTAGGTTTTTTAAGTGTACTGATTTGACGACTGCTTTGATTTTTGAGCACTATTACTATTGTTTTCAGAGGTAAAGCTTTAAATAATCCAGTCATTTAAAATACAAGATTGAGAACAAGTGTGATTAAATATATTATACGAGAACAGCACATGTTCATTTTCTGCTCTCTTATCACCATGCGGGTCTACACCCTCAGAAGGTCCACACAATAACAACAATTTCCACCAGCATTTACTGTTTCTACTGACAAATGTTCCTGATCCTGAAAAGTTTTTCCTAGCTGGAACAAAAGGAACTGTGTTCATTGACCTGAAGTACAAGCCATGACAGTATTAGTGGTTGTTTCATACTGTAGTGGTAAGAAGAGAAAATGGAGTGATCAAAAAGTAGTCAATGGTATGCCACAGGATTAGCCATTAAAGTATTTCATAGGTATGTGATCCTTCCAGGTTTATCTGGAAATGCGTTTGTTTTTTTTACCTTAAGAGGTGACCTGTGAATCATAGATACACATCACAACATATTTTGAATGAACGGGGTTGATAAACTGGACAGTGAAATAAGAAAAGTTGTTCCTGCTCTTTTTCTGAAGCCAATACTATTCCTGTTTCAACATTGGAAAAGTTTCTATGGTGTAATAAAGGATTGCGCTCTAAATGTTATTAATGACTGACTACGGTGGCACTCACATCGTCAATAAAGACAAATTATGTATACAGTTATTGCAGTCAATGTTTTAAAGCAAGATCTGCTATCAAATGCGTCATGAGGGTGAAACATGGGAGGTACAGGCACACCAGTCTAATGATCTGAGTCTGATGCTGCTGGCAACCTACCATCAGCCATGGCATGCATCACTGAACTCCCAGCATATGTGGTGGCACACGCCACGGCATGGCGTACAAATCCTGACACAACCAGTTTAAGCACCACTGCTAATTATGAGGAAAGAGGATTTTAGAGGTGTACTGGTTTCTATGAGCTCAGCTGTTTGGTGCACAACTCCAACATTTGTTTTTATTCAAACGATTAAAATGTAAGCAAGCTGATCAATTTAGCAAAGTGTGGCCTCAAAGCACTGTACAGATGTTTTTACTAGTGATACCTAAACCAAAACAATAACACTACACAAGATGATGTTGTTTTGCACATCATGTAAAGCATCTTTGTGTATCTAGAAAAGCGCTACATGAATCTAAACAATTATCATTGGTTTTGTTTAACAATCACCATTGCTGATTGAGATCGCCAGACATGATTTGGATAGAAATCCAGACTTCAGTTAATATTTCATGGACTATTTTACCTGTATTCCCCAAAAAGACGGACATCAAATAACACATGGACACTTGAATAACAAATTTATCTGGCTTTGAACTGAACAAAATATTCAACAGGACATCTAGTTCTAGGACATAATAAAAAAATAAAAATAATAATAATAATAATAATAATATGATACTATAATAATAATATAATAATATAATAATAATAATAATAATAATAATAATAATAATAATAATAACAACAATATAATATAATAATAATAATAATAATAATAATAATAATAATAATAATAATAATAATAATATAATAATAATGTGGACATTTTTCAGCAAAAATTTCACACATTATTACCTACTATGTACTTGACCCTTTTGTCTCCATACAGACTTGCTTGTTATTATAGATAATGCTTTGTTTACTTGTTACTCAACATGTATTTACACTCACATTATTATTATTTTTTTTAACATATTTCTCTTTTATTATTTTTATTTATTTATTTATTTTTGTTTACATATTTCTCGTTTTTTTTAATCATCACTATTATTATTATTTTGCATTTATTTATTTATTTGTTATTATTATTTATCACTTTCCTTTCTGACCTTTATCCCTTTCCTGTCTTGTTTTATAGCTTTTCTGGTTGTCTGGTGGTTCGGGGGATGTCGGGGATGTTCATGAATGTATGTGTTTCTGCATGTACTTACTTGTTCAAACATTCAGAAAGAATTAGAAAATTAGAAAAAAAAATCTAACATATTAGACCCTCTAAACATGTAATTTTTCATGCTTCATTTTCCATATCTTTCCTGCATAATTTTACTCCTGGTCTAGTGTAAAGACTGCTGTTTTGTTCCAACTATACAATTCAGAAAAAATAGACTAAAACAACACCTGACACATGGAGGAACCCTTGTAAACGACAGACACCCCACACATGCTCACACTGATTCACAAACACACACATGTGCCAGACAGACACATTCCTACACGCAGTGAGACTCAGACATGCAAACTACATGCTACACACTTTCTCACAGCTCTATCCAGACACACACGCACACACACACACATGCACAGTGTGACGCAGACAGTTTGGAGGGCCTCATCTTGCCTGCCTTTCTTTGGCTGTCTGCTCCGTCTGACCCGGCCTTTTTACACGTCTAATTAAGAAGTCAGACCCTCCAGCGTGCCGTGACACACTCACGGCTGATTTCTGGCCATGTTTTGTGCCTGTGACTTCGTCTGGACAGAGCAGTTCTATATCGTAATCTATGAGATATTGTTTTCCTCATCAAGCTCAACGCCCCAACTGTCAATGGTGTGTGAGAGCTGCAGGACGGTTCACAAAAAGCACCACTGGACTGTTTTTGTGGGAAACCAGTGAGACAATGACTTTAGACATGGAAGAAAATTCATTTGTGTAAAGAGGCTCAACTGAGAATTCCCATGAAGCACCTTTGTCTGAAACAAAACATGATAGCGAAACAAAAAGGGAAAGTCAAGAGAAGCTGGTTATTGTTTTTGCAGCAACATGTGAATATTTTTATAAAGATAATCTGTTCAGTCCAGTGGTGTGGTCGCCAGTGCACACGTGCATAGAAATAAATTGCCTCAGCACTCTGGGGATGGACGACACACTTCATCCTCCTGCTTGGCCGTGCATGGAGGATCCCTCCTCGTTCACCCCTCCTGCCTGAGCCATGACCTCTGGGCTCTCATCAAAAAGGAAGCCAAGAGGTTAAACTCTGCAAACCAGCAGGTCAACAACCTCTTTATCCGACCTTTGACCCCACTGCCGCCCTGCAGTTTAGGAATGAACCAAGGAGCCGTTTCCAAAAATGGATTCGATTTCTTTAGGTTTTTTTTTTTTGACACTGAAATCCTCATACAGGCTAAAGAGCTCACACAAGTCATCCTATATGGAAAAAAGGAGGAGAAGGTTAGCGCTGTGCATTGTCTTATTCACATACTGCAGATTTAGCTCTTATTCACATACTGCATCCTACATTTTGGACAAATCTACTACTACTACAAAACTACTTATATAGTAGGCAGTTTTGAAAACAGCCAATAATTAAAAAGACAAACTAAATCTAAAAGGTGCATCTAGTTCGCAAAGAAAGTACAAGTTGAGACCACAGATAACAGTTTTAAAACACAGGCACTGATCTATGGTCTCGTGTTGTACGGGAATAGCCATCTGACAATTTCAAATCCTTCTGGAGTTTATTCCATGCAGCAAAACTGAACGCTCTTTTCCACAAGGAACACACAGTTGGAAAACATCACAAGAACGCAAGGGGTAATGGCTTTTGGTTTTTTGAAGATACGTACATACATAAGATGAAACTAAGCCAAGAAGAGTTTTGTAGATCAGACGCAACTAGTGTGTATGCCTTTGTACCCTCAAAGATGGCCAGTCACATTTAACATACAGGTCACAGTGAGGAGTGAGGCAGGTGAAACCAGAGACAAACCTCAAGGTGCAATGATGTTCAGAGACCGCAAACATTCAGCTGAAGCTCCCAAACACAACACATCACCATAATCAAGCAGAGGCAGAAAGGGAAGTTTCCTAGCTCTGATGGAGGAGCAGAATCTATTTCTAAGATAGAAGCCGAGCTTCACCCTGAGTTTGGAAATTCTGATTGCTTTACTTTTATATCTGACATTGAACTCAACGCTCTCATTCACAGTAAAGTCTGTCAGTTTGCATTCTTGATTAGGGATGTGTTCAGGCAACTAAACGGTCTAACGTCGTCACTCCCACAAGTTGGCACCAAATGGACTGTCTCTATTCTTCTGACCACTTAAAGCACTTTAACATCACATGCTACATTCACACTAAATTAATGCACTGATGACAGAGGCGGCTATGTTAAGGTGCCAATCAGTTTACTGGGGGAGGGTTTAGTGACTTTGGATCCAACCCCCCAACCCTCCAATTGAGAGATATGCCACAGTGTCAACAGGAAGAGGTAAATCATACACTTAATTAATGTGCCTTAACCCCTTTCTGTAGATTAATTTGATGTGATGTGTGTGATCCAGTTATTGTTATCTATTCAGAATTGATAACCTTTGTTTTGGTATTTTGACCAATCACAATCGAGTATTTAACACAGCTGGGCGATTAGTAAAAAAGCTGGGAGAATATTTCATAGCAAAGAAAAGATAAAACAAGAGAAAAATAAAGTAATTTGTTCTTCCTTCTAGCTATGTGTGTAATTTAAAGCCCCATGAGTTTCATATTTTGGCCCAACCTCTGGGTTAAATGACTCTGTCTCTTTCTTGATCAGCTAGCTGTAAGATAAAGATAAATAATATGATCAAGCTTTATTTATTAAAATCCAGGCATAGAGGATATTTTTGTGGAACATGAATACTTCAACATTTGATCATTTGGCTATATTTTGCTAATAAAGTTCTGATTAAACATTTTAACTCAAAGCCTTTTTAACATGTAGTGGGGTATTTAAATGTTGTGGTGTTAGTACTTAAGTAATCTGAGGACTCTTCCTCCCCTGCTTTTCCGTCATAATGAATGGTTTCAGAAGAGGAGGGAGTGACTCTGAAACAACCACCAGCAGGATGTCCCAGGTGTCTCTATGGGAAATCCCAGAGGCCTGCTAGCACACACAGCAGCAATCAAAGGGGTCAAAGGTCAAGGAACTTGTGGATTTGTAAGGTCGTCAAGGTTGCACAGAGTGCAGCCTGCTCCACACACCCACCCACACACAGACTCAAACCATCAGTGGTGTATAGGGAGGTGGTGAATTAGGGAGGAAGTGACCATTGTGTTTCTGCCCCGAGGTCACATCTCATCGTGTCACACTTAATTTCTGACCTTTAACAGGCAGAGGGACCATGATTTATTCAGTGTTCAGAGATATTTGTTTTTGTTATATGCCAAATTAATGTAGACAGGATGTGATATAGACAATCGGCAGAAAGACGAGGATGCTGTAAAATACTGGAAGTTAAGTTGGAGGAAGGTTTGGACAAATTCAAATGTTTTTTAACTATAATTTACAGAGAACTCATAATAACAAAGTTTATTTAGATGATCAACAGGTTATTAATGGATGATCTTGTTCACCTCTCGCTGCAGGCAGTGAAAGTGTTCACAGCAGAGATGGTGTTTCAGTCTTTTTTCATTTTGATTACAAACCTTGAGTTTTGGTACAAATTCAGAGAGAATTTTAATCCACTTTGATCCCAGTCAGAAACTTTTAGAAGTGTGTACATGTTTTTCAATGACATACACATTTAAGATGATTTTTACAATATTTCACTAACAAAGAAAGAACAAGAAGAATTCAGTTTAGATCAAACAGGCTAAATAAATCCCCCACTGTCCTCTCCTTCAACAACAACCATTCTCTCTTCTTTAACAACATCTGCTCTCCCTTCTTCTCCTTCAACAACAACTGCTATCTCTTATCTCTCAAAAGTATCATTGTTAAAGTCAAAGCCTGAACTGCTGTCACTCAGTTTGTACTCTGAGAAGGTTTCTGAAGTTTATTTAATGGATACTCTGAGACTGCAGAGGGATGTGTTTGTTGGAAGGTGGAGGCCTGCCCTGATTGTGTTGCCTTCCTTCTTCTATTTTTATATATATATATATATATATATATATATATATATATATATATATATATATATATATATATATATATATATAAATAGCTTTTTGGTTTATTCAAAATGAGAACTGAATCGAATTCACCATCAAAGCTTTATATTCAGAGCTTAAAGATGAAGTTTATCTTTAAACTTCATTACATATTTATTTGTCTTTTTTTCTTTCCCTCGTTTAGATTTCAGATATTTTAATCTTGGATGTGAGTTTCTCAGCATTAACAGACGAGGGGAGTTAGACATGAGAGGCAAAGTTCAAGTCAGACTGGATTCTTTCAGACATTTTGTCTTCATTACCTCATCGAGCAGACCAGACTTTGCCATTGAACTTGAACCCAGTACCCTCACTCTGCTGATTTCACGGTGGCAGCCCTGAGCCCTCCTGCCCCTCCCCCGTCCTCTGCCCCCCTCTTCAGCACCATGTCTCTCTTTGTGAAGCTGTCTTCCTTGACTTTCCGCATCCCCCGTCTGGCCCTCTGCAACCTCTCTTCCATTTCTGCCCCCCTCCCCCTCTCCTCCCATCCAGCGCAGCCATTCTTCACTCCTGGTTTTGGGGGCTCCAGGAGACCGGCCCACAGGGACTCGCAATACAGAATGCTAATCAGACTTTCAGCGCCACTTCCCACGATTTTCCTCCCAGACATGAGCTTTTGTTTCGTTATTGATTCCATTATAATCAGATGCTTCTCGTAACTTTGCTGCTGTCTGAAGGCTGGCCTGCAGTGCTGACTGTTGCTGAGGGTCTACCTGTCATAAGACCCTGATCTCTTTCGATCAAGGTTAACATTTACCCTTACCAAAACAAGATATATTATCATGTTTACAAGATCTGCAGTTGGACATCTGCTCACAGTCATGATCATGGTCTGTGTGTACTGCTTGCCAATACAGATGGGCACCTTAAAAGTTAGTGCTTTATTATAATCTCTGGATTTATGATTTAGAATATACTGCAAACTCCAGAGTGATCTCAGAAGTGCTGTATGCTTTCGTCTTGTTCGCAAAAACCAAACTGGCTCAGCGGTGAAATCATTTGTCCCATATACAGAGACTATAGTCCTCAAAGCAGGGTTCAAATCCAACCTATTACCTCCCAGTTTTCTACTTTATCCACTATCCTATCCTCTCAATAAAGACACTAAAAATCAAAATATAATCTTTAAAGAAAAAATAACAATGGTCTTGATCCCTCTGTGTTTATGGTTTTCAGTTGTGTGACCAGTGTGCAAGAGAAGTAAAATGAAGGCTTCCATTGAACACTATGAAGCTGCAGCGAAATAAAGCCTGACACACACTTTTAAGATTTTTAAACCTCACACAGAAAAAAGGAGAGATTTAACAGTTTTGTTTTTGTTGCGTGTGGCGAGCAGCGAGATAACCAACTACCACAGTGTCCACACAATCTCACAAAATCTGATACAGCCAAACGTGACTTTAGAGTAAACAAACTTTGCAACAACAGGTTGGTTGTGTCGCTAGCTGCTGGTTTATCTAGTCACGTTGATTGTAGTACAGGACACGTTGTTTGAACACTTGTGTAGTTGCTACAAATCAACATGTTGGTCCTCTCTTTTTTTTACTTCCATCCAAGCGGCAACCTCTTGTCTCCAACTATGAAGCCCATGCAGAAGTGTTATAAACTGCAATTCATTGAGAATCCGCTTGAGGCTGGCTGCAGAAACACCGGAAACCACATAGACATGAATGGGAAAAAGATGATCTTTGCAGCAATAATAAACATGTTTACAACCTGGTTCAAAAAACAGCTTGGCTCTATGTAGCTATTCTCTCTATCAGCACACACTGTACGGGGGGTGAATTTTAACGTGACGGTTCAGAAGATATTAAGATTACAAGTTTTTTCCCAAAAAAACATGACTGAATTGACTCCCGGACGGGAACACATAGCTGTTGGCTAGGAGGCTCAAACTCTGCCTCTTTCCGTCACACTATGCCTGGTTGAGTTCCACATTTCCAATATGGCTGCCGCCGTTGATTGGCTTCCAAACAGCGCTCAGGAACAGATGCATGACGTCACGGATACTACGTCCATTATTTATACAGTCTATGATTCCATCTAACTTTAAACTTCCTGTTTACTACGGTTGCCTTGGCTGTGCTTGTTGTGCTTCTGTCTTCAGTGACCTTATTCTAAGTTTGGCTATTATTAAGGTCTAAATGTCTATCCACAGAGTGTTTGCTTGGTTGTACCTGGTGTTCCCTCCATGCAACAGGATATCTGATATTTACAATTTCAATCTTCTAAGCAAATCCAGGAATCCCTTTTAACACACCTCACACCAAAGGAAAATGAGGTAAGTTAATCTTGAGAACAACCTGATAATCGTGTCTCTGCTGCAGGTTGTCGGGGAGATCACTTTTCTCTGTAAGGCTGTTGTTCCCTCCTTGCGTAAAAAATATCTGAGCTAACTTTCCTTCAGTGTTATGACTTTTCAGTGCTTCAGTGCCATTTGATTTGATCAAATTTTATCTAACAGCTCTTGAATTGTGATTTGTTTAATAAGTGGGACATGTTTCTTAACATGTGGAGTGTTGAGGATTCAATTGGAAGTTTAAATCTGCTGTTTCATTTCACTGATTATGATAAATTTATTTTACTATAACATACATACTCACCCATAATATATTAAAAATAAAGCAAAGTTCTATATTACCATAGACTTTTTAAAATATGGACGTAGGATCTGTGACGTCACCCATCTGTTTCTGAAGCGCTGCTTTGAGGCCAATCATCGGGGGCAGCCATATTGCTGCTGATGAGTGATTGTGACTTAAAGAGGCGGGCTTTGAGCCTCCTAGCCAACAGCTACAGTGTTCCCACCTGTCAATCAAATCAGCTGTGCCTCTCATTGGAAAAAATTCACCCCCCCTACAGCGTGTGCCGATCGAGAAATGAGCTATCCAGTCTACACTCGTCTTTTGTACCAGGCTGTAAACATGTTTATTTCTGCTGTAAAGAGCGTCTTTTTTGAATTGGTGTGTATGTGGTTTCTGGTACTTCCAGAGCCAGCCTCAAGCGGATCCTCAATGAACTGCACTTTTTAGCACTTCTGCATTGGACTCATATTTTTAGACCAGAGGTTGCCGCTTGTGAATTACACAGTCTGCACTAAGCCTGTCTACCTGTAATTTAGAACAACTGAAATAATGTGTGATTAAGTCACCACTGTTACAAGTGAACTAACACAATCTTCACTCAATATTACGGTGTCGTCTTGTTTTTAAATCAAAGACGGCTCAGTACATCTAATGTACAAATACTGCCAAGGTGCACAAAGAGAAATATGGTCCAAATTTTTTAAGCTGAGAAATGTTGTCACTGTCTCTTCTGGATGTTAAGGAATGATGATGAAAATATTAAAAACAAAACATTTCCAAGACACTAAATTTGATTAAAAACTCTTCTGTATACGGAGTTAAAACAGAGGAGAACCATTTATAGTAAATATGTTTTGTGCTGTGACACAAAATGCTCAGAAGCATTTTTTAGACACTTTAACCTCGGAGTGTTTGTGAACTAAAGGAGGAGCTCATCCCTCCAGATGTGTCCAGACACTGTGTGAGGCTCAGCAGCAGCTGGATTCACTGACCTGCACCTCCTTAAGAGCAGCTGAGCCTCTGTGTCAGCACACTCATCGTCCAGATGTGACTCTGCAAGTGTACAGCGCGTGTAAACATTGATCAGTGGTAGTGTTTAGCGTTCATATGAGCATGTTGTTAACTAAGGTACAGTTCCACCTCCAGACATTTCTTTTTCTTTTCACAAGTAGTCACTCTTATGAGTCTGCAGGTTATGTTACTTTCTGTGGGTTACTTTACACACTTAAACATACTGGAGCTCACATTCTATTTAATGATCAACACGTTTGAGCTCATGCATCCATGAAGTCTACAGAACGGGAATTCATCTTGAAGTTTGATTTTAGCATCATAAATATTATAAATTCAGGGACCTGATGCATCTGAGAAATTTTCTGTTTTTACAGTACTATAGTGATATTATTACCCAGAGATTTATCCTCTCGTAGGTTTAATGAGTACAAATCAAGTGTGAGTGAGTAAGAGCAACAGCTATTGAGCAGCCTGGTGAGGACATGAAAAAGAGCAGGTTGTCTTTGAGACCATCTCTGGCTTACATTAACAGTAGATATTTCACTTGATACTGAAGAGAGAAGGTGTTTACTGACCTTATCTTTTGTAAATAAGAGATTGAATAAATAGCTAATTATGTTCAAGCAGTGACCCTTTTATTAAGCTTCAATTCTGTCACAGTGTACTGCTGTATTACAAGACGCAAAGTCAGTGCATGGACAGAATAATTCCTCCAAGTCATCAGCTTGGACTGACTAGGAGTGTGCTGCAGTGTCTGTATCCACAGGGACCCTATACCTTTGCCTTATGTGAGGATTTTAGCAAAGGGTGTGTAGCCCCAAGTCAAAAGATGTTGTATGTATGACTTCTTTTATCACTGTCTTTGACGGTCGGGTGGAACTGTGGGTATTTTTATTTTTTTTATCATTCTTTTTTTATTTTTCGAATATGGTCACACAAATACGTAAGAGGATGAGGGCCACTGAAAAAATTTAATTAAGGTCCAATATATTTTTTTTATATTTTTGTTCTGAGAATAAAGTCAGAATTCTGACTTTTTTCTCAGAATAAAAAAAATGTATATAATTTTGTTTTCAGTTGCCCTAATCCTCTTCCTTACATCAATCACTCAGCCAGACAATTAAACAAAAATATCTAAACACACAGGACAAAAATACATTTAAAAAATAAAATAAAGTACAATAAAAGAATCAATTAATTTAAAATGAATTATTTAAAAAAGGGAAAAAGTAAGAGTGGGGTGAGAGTCATGCTAGCAGCTGCCATGTTTTCAACATATGATATGGAATTGTGGGTATTCTTGTTGTTTTTTTTAAAAGTAGCTGCCATGAAAAAAATCTAACAAATATGATTCGCTGCATTATTCCTTCTAATGCTGCTCCCTCCGTTCATTAACCTTGTACCTCGCTCGACCAACGCTATACTTCCTCTCTCTCTCTCTCTCCTCCGAGCCAGGGAGCAGAGTCTGGTTTTTAACAGAGTATTTTCCTCCTTGCTGTAGATTCGGGTTCCCATGTCTTCACTCAGGTGTTCATTTTCTAATAACTTGAAGTTTATGCTAACCTCAGATTAATGGCTCGAATTGAGATACATTTGCTTCTACTTTGCTTATCTTGGATGTTAGCGGTGTGCTGTACAAATGATAGAATTTTGTGAGTATTGATTTAATTAATGTTGAAATAATGATTGGGTCCTGGTTGATTTTTTTTGTCTTTTTCCTAAACCCAAACCCACAGGAGGAAACACACATGAACAGTTTTCTTCTCGTTGTAAACATTGATACTTTTATTGATTAAACTGCAGTAGAAACAGTTGCATAGTACAAAGACTGACCACATACAAAAATGCTCATGTGCAAACATTGCTTCAAAGACTCCTGAGACAGTAGTCTATAGTGCATTATGATATAATCTATAAAATACTAACATCATTGCAAATATTCTCAACTTTTCCCGAACAGAGTTTTCATCACATTGTCACAGGAGCAGATTAGAAATAAGTGGAATAAATCCAGATTAAAGTCTCGGAGACTGAGTGTGCAATTACTGATTAAATCAATATATAAACTCTGATTCTAACAAACACTTCATTGTTAGCATTACACACACATTGCACTTGTGCTCATATAGTGCATATTAGTAAACATCACAATGTATGTATATATATATATCTCTCTTCTCTCTGACTGTCAGCACAACTGAACCCGCATTTATTCTAAGTGCAAACTTCACAAGTCATGTGCAAACACTTGCAGAAATAGTGCAAACTTTATAAACCCATCAACTCAATCCTGTTGCATAGATAGAAAGTAGACATGCTGGAGATTTCATTGTAAATAATGCTTCTCTGCAGTGAGCTAAAAATGAAATATATAGTTACATGAATTAGCTGCATTCCAAACCAAACACATGAACAAATATAATGTGATGTTTATGAGAGGAAGGTGTTAAAAGAATCAACATCTGTGAGATAAGTGTGAAAAACACCTCTATCAAGAGTAATGGCATGATGAAATAGAGTGAAGAAGAATTTACACTGCACCAGAATGATGATTTAAAATGTTTCAAGTAATCCAGTAACACAGATTGTCTACAATTTGATTGAAACGTAAAATTAAAGATATGAAAAAGGTAAATTCAACTGCTAAATCTTTACATTTCTAACAAATAAGATTCAAAAGATAAGTATGAACAAAAAAAACATCACTATGCACACAAAAAATCTAGACTTTACAATCTAAGAACAAATTTAAAACATATATTTAAGAAGAATTATTCACATACTCGATATTTAGTGTCAATATTGAACTGTCTTGTAATTTTTTGACTTTGAAATTGGATCTTCAATGAGAGATATTTTTTGTGCATCTGTTTGTGTGAGAGCAGGAGATTTGAAAGAGTGATCCAAGCTCTGACCTACATGGAAATCTGGTGCAGATGTTTCCTAAACAGCTGTGCAGAGCAATCTGTAAGAGCACAGTGTACCACACACTCACACACACTCAAACACACACGTAGAGCCAGAGGTAGTCCACTTCTCCATTATTTACTCTCACAGTTTCAGTTTCGCAGTGGATCAAAGTCAGTTTGTCCTCTTGTGGAAAAGTCGTCTTTCTTCTTGTATTTTTCTTTTGTCAGTCACATGAAAATAAAAATGTAATTTTTTAATCCATCACTGCTTTTGGGACTGAGCAGTTTTCTCTGTCCACTATCAGCCTGTTGGAGACGGCTTCGTTCATGGTGTCTGTATTTCCTCCAGTATAAACGATGCTGTCCTGTGTGAGGGGAATACATCGATGGACTCCAAGCCACAGGCCGAAGAGCAGAGAGGCAGAGACCACCATAATCCTGGCTCCAGACGGGTCAGAAACCTGAAAAAACAGAGAGAGAGGACACATTAAAAACCTCATCTAGATATACATATATACAGGCTTTACAACTTGTGCAAAAAGGCCACAAAAAACATCACTGTTTCTAAAATATCTTGATCAGACACAGTTTTGTACCTAAGTATAAATGGTACAAGTTATTCATAAATATGTGTGTAAGTTTACTTTAAAACTGTGGCACTAGGCTCACACATCAACAGCTCAGCTTCACTGCATTAACAGTAAAAGATTGCTGTCAGCTGATGCAGACACAGATCCCAAGCTGCCATCTTGGTTAAATGCGGCTCACTGGTTTAATGTCTTCACATGCAATCGTTAATCTAACACATGTTTCTTGTGTGGCAAACATTTCCAATATTTCTAGGGAACAAAAGGTTTTTTGTTTTTTCAATTCTGTTCATGTTTTCACACATTTTTGTACAAACTTAGAAGCTACTTAAGATGTAAATATTTTAATTTGCATCATGTGTAAAGACTGAGCTATATTTGGACTAAGCCCGTTGTTACTATATCGCCTTTAGCCCCATTTTTAACACTTTACTGTAAGCAGCCGTTCACTGCCCACATCAACCACAGGAGGAACAATCACACACGCACACACACACACACACACAAACGGTCCAAATGTTCTCTGCCCCACACCCCTAAATAACACCAAACTCTAAAACCATATTCGCCAGTCTAGACACAAGCTGCTCTCCCAATCACCAACATCACACCTCCTCCTCTTCCTCTCCCTCCTCCTCCTCCTCCTCGTCCCCCCTGACTATCATTGTCTGAGCCTCCAAAGTGTTTTTTCCCACGCTTTATTTTCCTCCGTCCTGTTTGCAGCCAGGGAAGAAGAAGAGGAGGAGGGGGAAGAGAGGGATGGGAGGGATGGGAGGGATGGGAGGGAGGGATGTGTGAGTGTGTGTGTGTGTAAGAACTGATGAGGTCGCCATGGCAACCCCACATTGGCATGCCCCTGATTGGACTATGTGTTGGCTAATTATTCAGCGCATATGCTTAAAAAAAACAATAAAGTAGGACGTATTGAAATGCAGAGGCGGGCATGGCACAAAGTGTGATTAACATACAAGCCCAGAAAACGCTTCAGTTTCGTCGCTCAACCTTTAATTAATTGACTTATTTTAAAAATAGTTCCTAATTAATCACATTTTATGGCAAATAAAAATACAGTAAGTCGCAAAATATCAGTCTGACTGATTTTTTTTTAGTTATGATGGACTTTTGTTTGCCAAATTTGAGCTTTTCGTTTGAAAATCTGCTCTAACTGATTTTATTAAGCCATGGTGAGATCAATAATTTACATGATTGCCCATCAGCACATGAAACTTAACAGTGAGACTCTGAGGAGTAAAAGCAGACTAGCATGCTAATAGCAGGCCTCTGAGCACAGGCATAACAGACAGTGTGTGTGTGAGAGAGAGTGTGTGTGTGTGTGTGTGTGTGTGTGTGAGGGGCAGAAGGGATGGAGGGTCTTCTGTGTGAAAGAAACCAGTGGGGTAGGAGGGGTGTGTGTGTGTGGGGGGGGGGAGCAGTGGGATGCAGGGGGGTTACGTTAACAATGGTCGTCATTGTTTACCAATCTCCCTCGTCCATTAATCAGGACGATCCGGGTCTAATTGGAGTTTTGGTTAAGCCGGTCTGCAGACCCCCGGTCCCTCCACTGGCCTAAATAATGGCGTTACGCCACAAGTGCCGCCACACATTGGGGAGGACAATGTGCTGCTTGTCTGAAGGCCCAGGAGAGGATCCCCACCCTCTCCCCTTCCCCTCCTTTCTTAGTGGACCCCTGCGCCCCCCAAAATAAACCTCACACAGAAACACAAAGAAGGCCTCTCACTATTGAGATCTCACTGTCGCAGGCTGCCTCTCCTCGTCTGTCTGT